>NC_080389.1:63180476-63485133 GCF_028751815.1 Salvia miltiorrhiza | reverse complement strand
AAATAGAAATAGAGCTATAAATGAATAGCATAAATGTATCCACTTAGATGGTTGTATTAGAAGAACACAACATCTGAGAATTCATTCAGAATATTACCATCTGACGGATAAGTATATGGACCACCATTGGCTTCAGCATCATATGCACTCTGAATCAAACCTTTCCCCTTCCAACCAAGACCCTTCAGCATATGTTCCTCTTCATTCTCCATTTCCTTTTCTGCTTCATCACTTAACTCGTGATCAAAACCCAAAAGATGTAGCAGCCCATGAACCTAGAATGTGAAAGCCATTATGATAGTATTAATGAATTAAGATCCAGCCAGCTGATTATTAATCACATCTTTTCAACCAAATTCCAAACCCATTTTACAATGTTATCCATGTATGAAGCAATCATTAGAATACACATTTCAGCAATTATATGCGTCTCAAAACTGCACATAGTAACATTATCTGAGTTTTTTTCCTATTGCAAAACTACATTCCTCGTTATACAAAACTTTGTGTAATCTACCATAAATAATGAGTAACCATACCAAAAGCATGCTAGGGAAATATCATCCAAAAACTGCTTAGAGTGCACGTTTGCCAATGAATTTTTTGAAGTAATGGTGAATCTATACAACGACTGAAATGTAAATTAGAAGAGTGTGTCTAATGTTCCTTAAGCAATTCTCAAGCGCATGAAGATGAGCAGACCTATTAAAAACATAGCCTTATCAAATTTAAAGCAACAATATTATATTTTAACTAGTATATCTTCCAATATCCAGAATTTCAAAATCCGTAAATAGACAAAACAGAAGTTAGTTGAACATGCTTAATCCTATGGTAAACCTTAAACTGCTGGCTTCTTTTTTAACATGAACAAAAACACTGGGTAGGTACTGTTAAACCAACCATGAGGATACGGATTTCATCAATAAGAGTGTGTCCTCTCTCCTCTGCCTGTCGTGCAGCTGTCTCAACAGAAATTACGATGTCACCCAACATTAGCTGCAACAAAGTGATGCCTATCAGGTTTGCTACCAAAGCTTGTGTACATAAAAATAAATAGAGTTTAAATTGCTTACAATCGGAAGCTTGAGCTCGGGGATATGTTGGGACATTGAGAGGACATCTGTAGCATGATCTTCACCTCTCCAATCTTTATTTAGTTTCTGAATGAATTCATCATTGCAAAAAAGTACTGATAGCTCAACACTCTCATAACAGCCAACATCAGTTATTACGGCGTCTCTTGTTGTATATTGTGAATCATTTAGACGCTCAAATGCTAATTTCATTGCCATTGGAACATTTAGACGCATGATTTCTGTTATATCCTGAAATGAGTGAAAGAAAACAACAAGCAAAGGTCAAAAGAATCATTTATTGCTAAGAATTCATCCTCCTTACACTCGTGTGCATGCATACACACAGACACACAAATATCATTATATAACATAAAATGATAAAATTGATCACGAAGAACCTTTTGATCACATAAGCCATCATTCTAACAGAGAACACTTTTGCAGCTTCACATCACATAATGCTGCAATATCACAATATTGCGGCTGGGAAATGCACAGATATCATAAAAAAATGTACCCATGTAAAATGAAGCATCGATTCAGCTTCTACTTACCCCAGATTTGATAAGTTAAATAAAGCAACAAAGGCACATTTTTCCTTTTAGATCTTTGCTTGAAAGTATTAACATGACATCAAAACGCAAGCTTTCCGGCAGGTTCGCACTTCAATATCACACTAACATAAAGAAAGGCAATTTGATAGATCTTTTTTACCCATTAGATATTTGCTGGAAAGGATTAACATGATGCCAAAACGTAAATGTTTCGGAAGGCTCGCTAGCTGACCTACAAATATCACACTAACATAAACAGGAATATGCAATATTAAGATCAGACATATGATTATCTTTAACTCTAGATTCTTGACACATTGATCTTCATGTGCTAAGCCAGACAACAAGGTTGACAATGTCAAGCAAAACCTCTCTCGTAGCAAGTAGTATAAAATCACGCCGTACAAAATTAGCAACTCTGAGACAACAACTTTACTACATTAACAAAACCAAGAAAATCCATGGTTAAGACCAGACGTCCGTAACAAGAGTTTCTTCTATGCTCACGATAACACCATGACGCATATAAACAGGACACTAGCACTCGCGATAGATTGAAATGCACGCAGGAACACATATTTAACAAGGCTATTGGAGGATCAGTATCCAATCACGAGCAAAAATTCAGTCTATTTACCACAATTTCAGGATCTTCGGGCAATTGTTCTTCGAGGCAAATCTTCACGCTCAGCTCCAGCTGCTTTTCCTTGCTCCTCTTTGCCGCCGCCACTCTTCTGCTCCTAACTTTCCGATACTCCCTCCGCCCTTCCGCCACGACAACACCTCCATTTCTGCCGCCGAACCGCGAGTTACGCGAGCCACTATCACTGACAAATATCCTCCTTCCGGAAATAGATGCGACCTCCGAGTACGACGCCAGCGCGTAGAAGCGGCGATGAGGCGGCAGATGCGTGAGCCTCGAAGGCATGGCGGCAATGGAGGGGAGCATGCGTGAGATGACGCGCGCCGCCATTGAAGAAGGTGGGGGGAGAGGTGCGGCGCGGAGGAGAGGAGAGAGGCGAGAGAGCATTCAGTTCAGTCGACGGTTTTATCAATTGCAGATTTTTTAGGATTTATAAAATATTATTATTATTATTATTATTATTATTATTATTATTATTATTATTATTATTATTATTATTATTATTATTATTATTAATGGCCGGCTTATAGAAGTAACATTTTCATTGGAAAATAGAAATATAATAATACAAATAAAAATGGTTAAGAGAGATACCAAAATTTCATAAATTAATTCAAAGAATAATTGAAGGAGTCCATTTGAGACATCCAAATAGTGAAAATATTTACTAAATTTACTTAAAGAAGGTTCATATATGTATGGAACATTTTTATTTTGCATTATTATTTATTAGGGTGAATTAACTAACTTTATTCCAATTAATCCACTATTTATTTCGTTAGCTTTATATACAAGTAGTCCAAATAGGTATATATCCCCCCAATTTTTTAAGTGAACGCAGATTTGAAAGTTAGTCTTCAATAAAAATTTCAAATACTTTGAATAAAATTGATGAATTTGACAATGTTCTACAAACGTTACATTAGATTAGATTATGTACTTTAAAATACTATATTCTTCTTCATATTTATAATGGAGTACACGAACCCCTAATATTTTTTATTTTCTAATAAATTAATAATTGAATAATTAAAACATTCGAGAAAAAAACATCATTTTGTAATTAGAAGACTAGCTCAATTCATTAATGTCCATTTATGACTTGGACTATAGCCCAAATTCAGAAGCTCATAGCGGCCCTATTGATAAATAATTTAATAGTAGTATACTATTTTTGTAGGAATACTTTTAGTATTTTCATAAATATGAAGTCTAAAATATAAGCTATATTTAGAATCACACACCACTACATGAATTTTTCTTGAAACAGTACAAATTAGCTCACGGTGAGCTTGTCTGGATTTTCATGTAGCAGCATTCACGACGTAGAGTCAGAGAGATGGGGGTTTTGCAAGGAAGCTGTTTGATGAAATGCGTGAAAGGGATTTGGCGTCGTGGAATTCGATAATTCAGGGATAATTGGGCGTGTAATCGAGAAACAGATGCAACTCAGTTCAGTTCATATATTGGTTTTTGCTTTGGATTGATATGTACGATGAAGTGTATTTTTGTCAACAATCTTATTTTGCATCTTCCGATGATAATATTGGTGTTTTTTTACTCTGTTTTGCTCCTTTTGATTTACTGCCGGAAAACAGACAATCTGATGAAACTCTTGCACTATGTAATGTCATGAACAACAGTTCACTTCTCCCGTGATCTTGATTTAGGATATGGATGGATGAGGGATTGGGATTTCAGCATTAAGATCAAGCATTGATTCATGGTGAATTGGGGGCAAAATATCATCAAAGAGGCTGCTTTCAGGTAATGTTTTCACCACAAGTTGGCCTTTTATTAAACAATGTTGCAGTTCAGGTAAAGGCATGATTTGGTAATGATACATACAACTTAGGAATTTTTACATTTAGCTTGAAAATCATTGGACTAGTAGAAGATCAGGTGAATCATTTCTGCAAATTCTGTAGAATGTGCAAACAATCCTTCATGGATGGCCTATTAGAAGGTGATGTAGCAGTACAGATGACTCCTAGTCGAAAAACACTTATTATTTGGTCCATGTAGATCGAGTTCTTGATCTCATCATCCACTGCATCAACAACGGCGTTTGTATCTCTGTAGTGTAGGTGTGCCCTTTCTGCTAGGCTCAGATGATCTCCATAAGTAACAGCCTCTCTTCCTGTAGTCAATTCAAGTAAAACCACTCCGAAGCTATAAACATCGGTCTTTAGGTTCACTTTAGATGTGTAGGCATACTCTGCAATTCATGGTTTACAAGATTTAGTGTGTGTATATATGTATATATATCGTATTAAAAATAAGAATTAACTTAAAGATGTTGGGGTTTGAATAATGCATACCAGGGGCAATGTAGCCAAAAGTTCCAGCTATGTTTGATGCTGTTTCTGTATCACCATGCCTGTTAAGCAATTTTGATAGTCCAAAATCTGCTATTTTTGCATTGAGTTCCGAGTCCAGTAATATGTTCCTCGACTTGATATCCCGGTGTATGATAGTCGGGGAGCAGTCGTGGTGCATATAGCACAGTCCTTGTGCTGCTCCAATGGCGATATGCAGCCTCATCGGCCACTCCAATTTGGTGACTGAACTACTACCAACGGGTGATATCTCCTTGTTTTTTCCATGCAGCCACTGATGAAGGCTCTTGTTCTCGACATATTGGTAGACAAGAAGCTTCAATTCTTTGCTTGAGAGATAGCATAAAAGCTTTACTATGTTGTTGTGCCATATGGTCCCCAGTGTCTTGATCTCTGCCAGGAATTCCTTCTCGAGGCCGCAGTCTGATTTTCTGGGATTCACTATACTCTTGACAGCAACAACATTGCTTCCTTCATTAATGTAAACTCGATACACTTTTCCCGATCCTCCATACCCGATGAGGTTTTCATCTGTCAGACTTGACAAGATTTCTGTTTTATTGAACTGCAGCCTCTCAAATGTAATCATCTTCCATTCGTCTTCTTCACTCACAGAAGGACTGGCTGGCCAGATTTGCTCGCGTCTTGAAGCTATGGCCTCACGCCTCTTGAGCCACCATCTTCTTACCAAGTAGAAAAGTATTGCAAATCCTACCACCCAACAACCAACTGCCCATACTGTCATTATCATAAAATGCCTCTCTGATTCATCATGTTTGGATTGACATATCAGATATTTTCGAATTATTTTAGCAGAGCACAAGCTTGGAGGGCAACTAGGTAGACGAGTTGTCTCGTTGTCAGAACAGAGGTTGGAAAGATCAAAGCAATTCTCATGAAAGAACCGATTCACTAATTCATATGGTACCTTCCCTGAGAACTTGTTAGAGCAGAGCTTGAGTACACTCATCGACTTCAAAGGAATCGTATCTTTTACATCCCCATCAAGCAAATTCATCGACAGATCCAATGATGTGAGTTTGAACAAATTCTTTATATCATTGGGGATCGATCCATGCAAGTAATTTTGAGAGAGATCAAGAACTTCTAACCTTACTGCTTCTATAGGCGTGGGTATCGCCCCGATCAATCTGTTTCCATGCAGCCATAAATGGCTTAGCCTTTTATGCAACAGAAGCTCACCTGGGATCGTCCCAGACAGTTGGTTCATGGACAGGTCCAACCTCACAAGTTTTGAGCAGTTGTATAGGCTGGCAGGTATGTCTCCATACAAGAAATTTTGAGACAGGTTGATCAAAACGAGGTTTTTGAGCAGACATATTGTTGATGGGATTGTTCCTTTTATGTTTCTTTCTGCTAATTTCAGGCCGGCGACTTTACCAAAGGCGCATTCGACTTCTGGCCAATCACATAAGGATGAGGTCGAATTCCACCAACGAAGAGAAGAGGGAGTGTCCCAATGCTGTTTCAAGCTCAAAAGAATAGCCTGCTCAGAAAACAAGTCTTGTGAATATACTTGAAGGTTGAGACGAATTAGCAGGATGATGAGAATAAGAGGTGCCATGGCTTCAAAAATTTTGAATTTTCTTGAATTGTACAATATTCTAAGTCCACTCCTGCATATGCATCAAGTCAAGTCAATGCTTTTAGTATATAAGTCTTTCTTTAACAGTTAAGTATTACTATCTCCAAGTTGACTCTGTTTAAGTGGGAAGAAAATGTCAATATAGATATCTCCAAACTATCGTAAAATTTAAGGAAGAAACTCTTAATACTAATTTTTTTTTCTACTTGCTATTGTAAACATAATGTTGAATAGTAGATTTGCACAAAACTGACAATCTGATGAAGCCCCTTTCACTGTTTAGTGCCATGGAGGGAGACTGCGTCAGAACCTAATAAAATCGCATCAACAACAGTTCTCTTCACCCGTGCTTAAACTGGTGCTTTTGGTATGGGATATCAGTTGATGAGGAATTGGAATTTCAGCATTAACATCAAGCAATGATTCATGAGAGAATTGGAGGCAAAGTATCATCAACTGATGCTGCTTTAAGGTAAATTTTATCCCAAGACCTTGATCTGATTCTGGTACTACAATTTGGCGCTTCATTGAACAACGTTGAAGTTCAGATAAAGGCATGATTTGATACATACGACTTAGGTTTTTTTACAATCAGATAGCTTGAAAGTCATTGGACTAGAAGTTCAAGAAAAATGGCTTTCTGCAATTCTGTAGAATGTGCAAACAATCCTTCATGGATGGTCTATTAGAAGGTGATGTAGCACTACAAAAGACTCCTAGCTTAAAAACAGTTATTATTTGGTCCAAGAATCTTGAGTCCTTGATCTCATCATCTAGTGCATCAATAATGGCGTTTGTATCTCTGGACTGTAGGTGTGCCCTTCGTGCTAGGTTTATATGATCTCCATGAGTAACCGCCTCTCTTCCTGTAGTCAGTTCAAGTAGAACCACTCCAAAGCTATAAACATCGGTCTTTCTGTTCACTTTAGATGTGTAGGCATACTCTACAATTCATGATTTACAAGATTTAGTATATATATTAAAAATAAGAATCAACTTAAAGATGGTGGAGTTTGTATAATGCATACCAGGGGCGATGTAGCCAAAAGTTCCAGCTATATTTGATGCTGTTTCTGTATCACCATGCCTGTTGAGCAATTTTGATAGTCCAAAATCTGCTATTTTTGCATTGAGTTCCGAGTCCAGTAGTATGTTCCTCGACTTGATATCCCGGTGTATGATAGTCGGGGAGCAGTCGTGGTGCATATAGCACAGTCCTTGTGCGGCTCCAATGGCGATATGCAGCCTCATTGGCCACTCCAATTTGGTGACTGAACTACTACCAACAGGTGATATCTCCTTGTTTTTGCCATGCAGCCACTGATGAAGGCTCTTGTTCTCGACATATTGGTAGACAAGAAGCTTCAATTCTCTGCTCGAGAGATAGCATAAAAGCTTTACTATATTGTTGTGCCATATAGTCCCCAGTGTCTTGATCTCTGCCAGGAATTCCTTCTCGAGGCCGCAGTCTGATTTTCTGGGATTCACTATACTCTTGACAGCAACCGCATTGCTTCCTTCACTCATATAAACTCGATACACTTTTCCCGCTCCTCCATACCCGATGAGGTTTTCATCTGTCAAACTTGACAAGATTTCTGCTTTATTGAAGTCCAGCCTCTCAAACGTAATCATCTTCCATTCATCTTCTTCACCCACAGAAGGACCGGACTCAACGGTCTCTCTCTTAAGCCAGCATTTTCTTACCAAGTAGTAAGTTATTGCAAATCCTACAACCCCACAACCAACTAACATTACTATCTTTATCACAAAATGCCTATTTGATTGACTCTTTGTCCCGTTGTCAGAAACGAGATTGAAACGATCGAAGCAATGCTCGTGCAAGAACTGCTTCACAATCTCGTATCGCACCTTCCCAGAGAATTTGTTAGAGCAGAGCCGGAGTACTCTTATGGACCTCAGATTGACCACATTTTCTATGTCTCCAGATAACTCGTTATGTCTCCAGATAACTCGTTAGCAGACAAATCCAAGGTACGTATCCTCGTTAGTTCAATTATACTTTTTGGAATAGTGCCATGTAGGTTGTTGTGTGTAACATTTAGCACTTCGAGTCTGTAACATTTCATTTGTTCTGGCAGTTGTCCGGAGATGGCATTGTAACCAAGAGACAGATAAACAAGCAGACGCATTTGGAACAGTCCCATGGGGATTGTCCCACGAAGAGAATTCATCGAAAAATCCAAGAATTTGAGTCTGAACAAGTTCTTCACATCATCAGGGATCGATCCATTCAAGTAATTATGAGAGAGATCAAGAACCTCTAACCTTACTGCCTCTACCGGTGTTGGTATCGCCCCGACCAATCTGTTTCCGTGCAGCCATAAATGGCTCAGCCATTTATGCAAGAGAAGCTCACCCGGGATCGTTCCAGACAGCTCGTTCATGGACAGGTCCAAGCTCACCAGTTTTGAGCAGCTGTAGAGGCTGACAGGTATGTCTCCGTGCAAGAGATTTCGAGACAGGTTGATTGAAACGAGGTTTTCGAGCAGACATATCGTTGGTGGAACTGTTCCTCTTATGCTCTTTTCTGCTAGTTTCAGACCGGTGGCTGAACCAGAGATGCATTCGACTTCTGGCCAGTCGCATACAGATGATGTCGAATTCCACCAACGAAGCGAGAGGGGGCTGCCCCAATGCTGTTTCAAGCTCAACAGAATAGTCTGCTCAGAAGATGAGTTCTGTGAGTTTACTTGAAGGTGGAGAGGAATTAGCAGGATGAAGAGGAGAAAAAGGGCCATGGCTGCAAAAAAAAAAAATGGTTTTCTTGAATTATATGATATTTCAAGTCTTGCACATTAGTTACAATTATTTCATTATAACAACCACAGGTTCAAGTCAAGTCAATGCATGTGCAGTTCCACCTCAATCGGCAATTTGCTGCTAAACTAACTAATATTGAGTGTGTGAATAACTAATATGGAGTGTGAATGTGATTTTATTAGCTTCAAAGACCACCATCACCATCCAGATAGGATCCTCTGTCCCACAATTTAATGTGTACCACCGTATACCACTCTTAATTTGTCTATTTTATAATTATTTGTTGTAAAATAAAAAATATTATTATATTATGAACTCTAATTAATATTTATAACTAAAAATTGAAATTTAAAAAAAATTATATACCCTAACTTTGAATTAATTAACCCAAATAATCAATTATTAATTCGAGTAAATATAAAAAAATAATTATAAACCCTAATTGGATGAGTGAATCCTTGTTAATTATCTTCTTATTATATTAAAGCATAATAAATTAAAATTGAAGAAAATATAATTAAAAATTATAATAAATTAAGAGTGGTACACGGTGATACACACTAAATTGTGGGACGGATGATCCCATGTGCCATCCCCATGTGTTAGCCCAAAAATATGTTTAGCCGGCTCAGCCCAACCCGATTCTATGTGTTGCCCATCGAAGCTTGGGCCCGACATTATATATCTTAGGTCGGGGTGGCCCGATATTATACTCTCTTTCATCGACAAAAAAATTATCACTTTGATTTATAATACCAAAATCCACACAACACTACTCATATTTAAAGTGGAATTTTTACTCTAGTAAAAACTCTACTCATATTTTATTAAAATTTCTATCATTCATAATATAACCAAGTTTTTGCATATGAAGTGAGTATATCATTAGCCCATGGAAGCCTGAAATAACAATGTTATTGCTTGATATCACTAGAGTATCCTTAGTGATGATACCCATTTTGCACTAACCTTCTTTGAAAAATAGCAATGGCCCTAACGTGGATTTTGAGTTGGATTAAATGCATTTGGAAATATTTTATATACTTTTTACGTATTTATTAATTAAATTTAATACTTTATACTATTTGTTGCATGTACCATCATGCTAACTCCTAGCTACAAGTGTTTTTGAGAGAAAATAGCTCAAACTTTTGGCATATTAAGCTCTTTCGAATCCTCTTTTCCACAATTTACTGTATGACACCATGTTCCACTCCTAATTTCTCTATTTTTTTTCAATTTTAATTTATTATATTTTAATATAATTTTAAGATAATTAACTAGACTTCACTCATCCAATTAAGATTTATAATTATTTTTTATATTTATTTTATTTAATAATGAATTATTTGGGTTTCAATTTTTAGTGACAAATATAGTTTATTACCATTATAATAATTTTTTTTATTTTTATAACAAACAATTATAAAATAAAGAAATTAAAAGTGAGGCGTTGATACACAATAAATTATGGAACAAACGATCCTAATCCATTCCCATCCGCTTTCTCATTCATTCATTACTGCAAAAGCAACACAAAAACTACATAATAACTAACAAGCAAATCAATCCCTTTGCAATCTATTCCTCAAACTTAAAAGGCGCAAAGGACTTAAGTCCCCTGTTGAGGCCTTCAAGCGCGCCGCACGCGGCGGCCACGGCGACGAGCAGGCAGCCGACGTTTAGCGCCTGATGGCCGAACCACCGCCACGTGTGCCACGGGATCTTGTTCTTGGTGATGTACAACTCTATGGGAAAAAACACTGTGAGAGGCCAATACCCCACAGCCCCAAGCAAGGCAAGAATGTCGTTGAAAAAGGGC
This sequence comes from Salvia miltiorrhiza, assembly GCF_028751815.1. Classification (NCBI taxonomy): domain Eukaryota; kingdom Viridiplantae; phylum Streptophyta; class Magnoliopsida; order Lamiales; family Lamiaceae; genus Salvia; species Salvia miltiorrhiza. Next base: position 63,474,306 of record NC_080389.1, on the reverse strand, counting down.
ATTATCAATGAAACTAGTGTTGCAAGAGCTACAAACGCAGTCCTCCATATCAATCTGAAGAAATTTATGCTCAACTTGTGTTTGCCAAAGCCAATGCCAATGTTGAATTCTGAGTTGATGAACTTCGATTTTGGGAATGTCCTTCGGCCCCATTGCTCGACCGCCTTGAAGATGGGCTGCGCGCAGACCTATAAAAATGGACAACGAACGAACGGATGATCAGTGCGTCGTGCAGTGGCGGAGCCAGACTTTTAGTTTCAGGGGGTCTATAGTGTGAATATATGAAAATTGCAAGGGTGATAGCTACTGAAATTATTTTTAAAAATGGACTAAATAGATATTTCGTTGATGAACGAAAAAAAAAAAATAGAAATATGTTTAGTTGCCGAAGGAAGCAGCTAGTACATACATATAAAAAATTCGGGCATATAATGTAAAGTTTCGGGCAACATCTGTTCCTTTAAAAATGTGGTATATAACTTTATATCGCCTTATGATTTATGAAATAAATATTATCATCCTAACCAAATAAGATAGAATATATGATTCTCATTTTAAGTGATAAATTTATACCTCGTTATACTACCTCTTATAGATGAAAGTAACCACACTTTAGATAGGAACCAAATGCCCGAGTGCAACACGTTATATCTCATGAATGGATATTATTATCATCCAACAATAAGATATAGAAATATGAGATTTAATGATAATTATATCGCTTATACTTCCCGCATAAGATGCCCACTCTTATAATAGTATAATAGGTTTATGACCTGATATGCCCCGAATAGGTGCAGCACGACGCTGGCGTTGGCGAGATCGACCAACCAGAAGGCTCGTAGAAGCCGTTGAGCATATTTCCCGGTGCGTTGTTTCCGAATGCTGCGTAGCCGATGCAACCACACATCATGTAGAACACCGTCGTCGTCGCCACGGCAACGGCATTGGCCTTTTTCATCACTACGTTTTCAGGAGGTGTTGATTTTAGTGTATCCTTAATCAAAACAAGCCAAGAAAGCACATTACGAGATGTCACGAGAGTAACCATGAACTCATTAATTTGTTTAATGAAAAAAAAAAACGGAATTTTAAATTAAACTAAAATGAAAGAAATAGAAATAGAAGAAAAAAATTAATGTTTTAAATAAATTCGCCTCGAATTAAAATTCCATCAACAATTCATCACTTGATTATTTCATTTTATTTTATTTTTACCTGAATTTCAATCAAGATTATAGAATAACTGTAGGCAAAAGCAATGTCACCAAATGCTCTGAACATTCTCCACATCTTCTGAGCTTGTGACAAACCTATGCCTATCTCGATACCACCAAGGCTGGTCCATCCTCCTTTCCCTACAACAAAATCAAATTAATATGGAAAAATATCATATTATGTCACAACATTTTGACCTTTTTTCGCCCCTATGATATCACTTTTTTTTTTTAACAAATTGATTCATTATTCCATAACCAGGCCGTGATATTTCAGGCCCTTTTAAAGAAATGAAATTTTGATATTATTATTGTTAGCTAGCTAGAGATAACGTATAATTACGTGGTGAGACAATTTTAATCTATCAAGTGTAATATAGTTATTAAAATAATTCAGATCTTTCTAGCATTTTGAGAAATAAAATTATTAATAACATTTTGAAGATCATGTGTTTCATATATCTCATTTTCAATGCATAAAATTCTTCTATTGAAGTTAAAGTAACTTATATAGTTAACAATAACACTAAGAATTATTAGAAAATTAATACTAAAATTAATAGAACATTAATTTTAATAAAAGTATTTTTTTTATTATTAATAAACTAAAGAATTTCACCAATCAACTTTATTCTAATAATAGCATATTAATACAACTATTTTCAAAATTTAGGGCCCCTCACTTTTGGGCCCTTGATTCATGATATTTGACATGTCACATGGATTTTCCTATGTTGTCATTAATATATTATACAAATAAATATTGAAACTATGTCACAAAATATGATAATATTTTTGGCAATTGATGAAGAGAGAATTTAACCTGAGACAACTTTTGCAAAGGCGAGAGCTGCGCCTATGGCTGAATAGGCGAAAGACATAACAGCTGCAAATAGAGAGAGGAAGGAGAGTTTATCAAAGTTTGGGATTTGAGACAAGAATATCTCAAGAATTCCCATCCCAATCATGTATTCATTGTGAGACACTTTGCATTTAGCATCATGCCCTTTACTGTGATAGCAGTCTGATTTTTGAATCGCCCTATAATTCATCAAAAATCATTCAATCAAAATGAAATAAAATAAATCAAATTGCACATTAATTAATTAACTCAACAATAATCTCATTTATTTATCATACGCTATGCTTATCGCTGTTGTGATGGTGTAACCGACCAGCAATCCAGCTAAGATGGCGTATTGAACCGTGGCACACACTCTATACATCGCCGGACCTAAATACCCAAGTAATAAATAAATAACAATAGGATAATAAATAAATATCCATCTTTGTACAAATTAAAATGAGAAAGAAAAAAATTAAGTGTATATATTTATTTAATGGGTTAACGATATTTTGTGTTTTTAAGTTTCATCATTTCTTAAAAAATTACTCCAATTTACGTTTTCACTTAAAAAAGATTGATCTTTATCTCGTTTTACGGAATCCAACGATAGAATAATGAGTCGTCTAGTCAAAATCTGCATAAAATTACAGAAAATTCTAAACCCTAAGAATCTAGTGGAATGACTCGACATTAGTCTGTGGCCGGATTTCGTAAAATTTGAAGGAAATCAAAATATTTTAAAATTGAAGATTTTTGAAGTGAAAATGTGGCCGGATTTTGTAAAATTGAAGGAAATCGAAAAAAAATTAAAATTGAGGATTTTTAAAGTGAAAAAAAGTAAATTAAAGACGTTTTTTTTTTAACAAAACACACAAAGTTGACGACACAAACTATGATTAACTATTTATTTAAATTACCAAGATTGCGTTTGACGACTTGTGTGTATGTATGGCAAGGGGAGCCATTGGGAGCTCTATAGCAATCAGCTAGCAGATTCGATGTGTATAAGGTGACCGCGGAGAAGATGACGAGAGTTGTGACGCCGGCGATCCATCCTAACTGCGCCACGCCCCAAGCTAGCGACAGAACTCCCGAACCTATCACTGCCGTAATAATGTGTGCACTCGCGGTCCATAGAGTGCCTAATTAAGGGACGGACGCAGAAAATTAGTTTTACCGCAGCTAAAATATCAAATATAAGATAACTTTTTTTTTATAACAAAATGGTTGGGGGTGCTAGAATCCTAGTAACCCCCGTGTCCACCACTAGCTTAATTTACAATGAACGTATTCAATTAAATCAATTAAATTGGTGAAATGATGCTTGTCAAAGATAATCCAAAGGGGATAAAATTATCGAAAATTTTCAATGATGAGTGAGTTATATAAGTGTAAGTTTCGATAAAATATTGAAAGTACAAAAAAAAATGTTTTGGTTCGGGGGGGCTGAAGCTCCCCCAACATTAGCTTGCCTCTAACTAGAGAGGTGTCAAATTTGGTCAGCCCGGCCCGAAAAATGATGAACCCCATGCAAATTTGGGCCCAATCTAAAAGTTTAAGCTTCCATTTTGAAATGGCCCGTATATTTTGGGTGGGATTGGGCTGCATTCTTTGGTGGCCCCATGCATAATAATAATAATAATAATAATAATAATAATAATAATAATAATAATAATAATAATAATAATAATAATAATAATAATAATAATAATAGTTTTGTTTTATCTAGATAAACATTTCTTTTTCTTCGTTTTGTTAAGCTCAACAGTGAAAATCTAGACTTTGGAAATCAAATCTTATGCGCTTAGTTTTCTTGATTTTTTTTTCTCACGAAATTTGAGGCAGATAGCATTAATATAGCAAAAAGAAATTCTATCGATATAGAAAAAAATGTAGAATAATAGTCACTTTTAACTATTATATCCTTACACTATTTACGCAAAATTTTCTCATAATATGAACCAACTCATAAGAATTCACAGGAGAAAAATTAATTTTTATGCCATTTCTTGAAGGAAGAAGAAGAAGAAGAAGAAATTATACACACCACAAACTAAAAACTAGAAATAAAAATAAAATATAACAAAAACTCAAATGTAGGATTACAAAATTAAGGATGGAGCAAAATGTGATTCTAAATTTTCTCAGAGGAAAGCAGAAAAAATATTTTGATGCAAATCTCTCAAAGTCCTCGACTGCAAATAAATTTAAAAACGATAAAAATAATTTACCTAAAAAATAATAAAAATAGTATTCTATACCTGTCCTCTTAGATGCATTTTGAAATTTACCAGCTTCCAATCCAGATTCAATGCCTTCATCTAGTGCATTCTGATCTCTAACCCCTTCCATAAATTACTACCAAAAATAACGAGCTGCAAAAATAATTCACTTTAACATAAACACAATTAAAATAAATTTACTGTCCCTAAAAAAATTAATCTAATAATAATATAGCAAGGCCACTATGCTCGAATAGAGTAATAGCAGAAATATCTGAATTTGATGAAACTAGGTTTATAAGTAGAAGATGCTTTGAGCACAAGCTTGATATCTTTTATAGGTAGAATATCAAATCTACAATGATATAGTATAACAGAATTGGACCCTTTTTTAAGGGTAAAATAATATCACCTTTTGAATTGGTAGATTCTGTTTAGGCAGTGGACTAGACTAAGCAATAAAAGATAAGTCAATTGTTGTTAATTTTGTAATTTAAATTTTTTTTGTTGCGATATATGTGGAGTTCGTAGCTCATAATCTGTTGTAAGTTGTAACGCTTAAAAATGAATTTATTTATCTAAATTTATTTTACATAAATCATATCGTATTTCATATAAAACCACAGTACTACATTATTCAATCAAAATTTTAATTGAGTGCTATAGTAAATTAGGTATGTAAAAGATTAGGAAAATAAAGCCATTAGGCCTAACTATAGTTGAGAAACAACCGAGGGTAAGGTGATGGCTCCCAACATAAAATAAATCTTCTTTTTACTATATTCAAAGGCATATATCAATCATTCCACATATATTAATTTTTCTTTTCTTTCGGAATTTTGAAAAATAAAATCACAAAAATGACGTCATCTTTATCAATCCATGTAAGCTTCAATTCAGCACTCCAGCGATCGATTTTTTTTTTTTTTGAAAGGACGAAATTGTAAAAATTGAAAAGATGGTGAATTAATTCATCTTACATCAAAAGTGACGTTGAAATTACAATTTTGAAACAGTTCGTAATTTTATTTGCCGAAATCCAATTTTCTTTTCTTGAACTTATTTCACATTTATTTCCAACCTTACTAGTTCAAATTTTGAGCCCGAATTCACAATCATACAAATTACAGAAAGATCCATTACAAGACGGAACAACCTACTCCTTAACCTTGAAAGGCTCGTAGGTCTCGAGCGACTTCCCGAGCCCTTGGAGCGAGCCGCAGGCCGCGGCCACGGCCACGACCAAGCACACCGAGTTGATGAGCTGGAGGCCGAGCCACCTCCGAGTCCACCTCTGAACTCGGTTCTTGGCAATGTACATTTGCTATGGGGAAATACACTGTCAAAGGCCAATACCCTATTGCCCCTAGCAAAGCTAAGACATCATTGAAAAAGGGCATCAACAAAGCAACAAACGTTGCAAATATCACAAACAAGCTTCTCCATATCACTCTAAAAAAGTTGAGGCTAAACACAAGCCTTTGCTTTTTGTCAGAGGCTCACGGTGTACTCTCCGGTCACCAGCACCGACCTCGGCCACCTCCTCCTCGCCCACGATTCCACGACACTATAAATAGGTTGTGCAAATACCTAAAGAAGAACATAAGCATTGTCAAAATATACATTTATTGTCTTCGAATAGGAACTTCTAATCATGAAAACAGTGAAAACACTGCACTGAACGTATAATATTATCGTAGTGCAAACTACTTTACATGTTCAGTGACGATAAAAAGTTTCTATTTGAACCCTTCTCTATATATATGAGAATGATCATATTGTACCTGATATGCTCCAACTAGGTGTAGCACAATGCAGGCGTTGGCCACATCGACCAGCCAGAAGGGCTCGTAGAAGCCCGTTAGTAGATTCCCCGGGGCATCGTTGCCGAATGCAGCATAACCGAAGCAGCCACACATCATGTAGAAAGCTGTAGTAGTTGATACAGCAACAACATTGGCCTTCTTCATCACTTGGTTTTCAGGGGGGCTTGCTTTTAGTGTATCCTAATGATTTAATTATGCAAACATTTTTAATTCTAATGTTTGAGATATGCAGCATATCTATCAAGAAATTAATTTTTTACCTGAATTTCAACCAAGATTTGAGAATAAGTGTAAGCAAAAGCAATATCACCAAAGGCTCTGAACATTCTCCAAAGCTTCTCAGCTGCTGTGAGACCAGCTCCGATTTCTATACCGGTGAGCGAGGTTCTTCCCCCGTGCCCTGCTCGACCAAAGAAACTCCGTTACTAACGCAAAAATTTTCAAATAAACGAGGCGTGATCAAATAATATGATCTCGTCATTCACAGCAGATAGCAAACAGGAAGCTAATAGTCTAATAGGCTCATCAAAATGTGAGTTAATTTCAAGATCATTTCACCTGAAACAACTCTTGCAAAGGCGAGTCCTACGCCTATAGACGAGTAAGCAAAAGACATGACAGCTGCAACGAGAGAGAGCAACGACAGCCTATGGAAGTTGGGGATTTGGGACAAGAAAATCTCAAGAACTCCCATTCCTATCATATATGGATTGTGAGAAACACTGCATAAAACCTCATGGCCTCTGCTATGGAAGCAATCCGATTTCTGTATAGCCCTGCAATACACCAAAGCATAAAAGATCGTCTCACAACGAAGATCAACACCACCTACACGACAGAATACATGAGATTTTAGACGAATTTTTCAGCATACTTACGCCATGCTTATTGATGCTGTGATGGTGTATCCAATCACCATACCGGTTAAGTTCACATATTGAACCGTCCCACAAAAGATATACATCCCTCGACCTAAAATAAATCGAGAAAAAAAATGTAACATATAGAAAAGTTTCAAAATGAAACAAGAAAAACTATATATGACTATATGAGTGTTGTGATTTTTCATTCTTTTTCATTACCAAGGTTGTTTTTGACGACTTCCTTGTAAGTATAGTTGCGTTTCCCAGTAACTGGAGAGCGATAGCAATCTGCGAGGAGACTAGAAGTGTATAATGTGATGCCGGAGAAAATAACAAGAGTCGCAACACCGGCAATCCATCCAAGCTGTGCAACTCCCCATGCTAGTGAGAGAACTCCAGAACCTATGATTGCTGTAATAATATGTGCACTTGCAGTCCAAACGTTACCTATTTCGACAACACGAGAATGTATGTTACTTCAACTGTAATGTGTAATGCATATGTAAATGTAATCTTAGATGGAATCATATGTGCACTTGCAGTTCAAATGATTCATATTTAGACAACACAAATATGTAATTTCAAGTGTTCTGTAATAATGCATATGTACGCATAATTTTTGATCTAATAATATGTGCATTTGCAATCCAAAAAGATTCCTATTTAGACAACACAAATATGTAATTACAAGTGTTTCTGTAATAATGCATATGTAAGCATAATTTTAGTTGTAATAATATGTGAACTTGCAGCCCAAATGATTCCTATTTAAACAACATAGATATGTAATTTCAAGTGTTATTATGTAATAATGCATATGTAAACTAATTTTCTGCTTCTTATATATATGGAGTGGTAATCAATTTTCAATATACTTTTTTTTGTTCAAGTATCATAATTGCTCTGTAAGTTCATAGGCATCATGAATTAGTAGAATTCTCTTTTTTTTTTTTGAAATATACTAGTAGACTTCTTTTTTATTCTTGCATTTTATGGAAGAATTTGAGGTGTGCAGAGCAGGAAGCAGATCATCTTTTTCTATTTTAGCACTTCAAATTTTGAATTTTGAAAATTTAAGACAGAAACATTACATCAAAGTTAAGAAGCCATCTTCATTAATTCTAAAAGAAACATATTATTCTAACAAATGTGCAAAAGGCCAATAAATGAAGAAATTAACAACACCATAAACTCAAACAGAGATAACAGAGTGAAAATCTTCATGGAAATAGTTCAAGAAAACAAGCAAAACATGCAAATGTAATTTTTTAAAGTAAAAAAGGATTTTAGTAGTGTGTTTTACCTGTTCTCTTAGGCTTCCCATCATCATCAAACTCTTCATTTCCAACTTTCTGAATTTCCAAACCAGATTCTGAGCTCTCAACTTGAAAAATCTGATCTCCAAATCCCTGCATTATTGACTTGTACTTTCTCAACCTTCACTAAAATAACTAACTTTTTTTTAATTATGCTTTTGCAAGAAATTTTGAAACATGATCACAAAAACATGCATGTTAGCCTATTCTATAATTTTGGACTTAAACTCAGATTTTATAGCCCTGCATGCACCAAATATATGATACTATTCCATAATCCCAAAAAAAAAATGAAAAAAGGGTGGAAAAAAGTAGAATTTGAGCAAAATCTGAATAAAGGTGAAAAGTTGAAGAGGTGGGTTTTTTTATATTTACTTTATTTTATTTTAATAGAGGATTTAGGGAAAATATGGAAAAATCCATATCAAAATTCTCAATATTTGTTGACTATTCTTCCTTTGTGTTTTCAAGATTGGTGATAATTTATGACTGGCAGTGAAAGGTGAGACAAGTGTAAAGCACATATAATCTTTATTGCTAAAATGGAGAATCATTTTCTTTATTTTTATAGTGGAATGAGATTTTGAATGTGCTCCAACTACCTATTTATTAACTACAGAGACAAGAAGTAACTAATTTTTATTTTTTTTTAATAATTATCTGTGTTGGTTTCACCATAAATGGCTTATAGTCTTATATATATATTGTCTTTATTCAGCCAGAGAAGATTTTCCGAGTGTTCGAATACTTCCAGAAATTATAATCTATATAGGTGTCAACCATTTCCAAGAAAACTGATGAAAATAAATGCTCAATTTTAATTGTTAGTATTATATATCTTGAGTTAAAAAGTATATATTCTGGAGAAATCAATATTTAGCTTAGTTGTTCATTACATATTGGTATCATACGTTCGAGATTGATTTCAATTCAACTTATTCGTATTAATGAGAAAAACCTCAGATTATTATTTTATTTTATTTTTTTAAAAAATGTGTTTCATGGTTGATTTATTTGACAAAAAAAAAGTTTTACTAGTTAATGGATTGGTTTTTTTTTTTTGGGGATTGGGATAAGTTTTACTAGATTCTTGTACATATGTTACCAACCAAAAATGGGTTGGTGAGCAAGGTGAAAGTAGCAATTGCAAACTCTCTCTCTCTCTCTCTAATTTTATGAGGGAATGGGGTCAAGGTATATTAATTTGGGTGGTCATTATTTAATGCTACACAAAGCAGGAATGCAATGATGTATAATCTTGTAATTGGAGAATAAGCAAGATACGATTACCTAAAATTTTAATTCGATAAGTATGATAACTTATTATATTTGCCTTTGACGACAAAAAAAACAATTTTTTTTAGCTTTCTTCCTATAAATAATTACAAAATCTATAGTAGCATTGGACCAATCAAAAGTTTCAGAGGCTCTTCAACTTTGTATAATAGTGTAATTTCATTCCGTCACAACTTCTTCGTGCCTTTGGATGAGACTATGATAGTCTAAATGGGGAGAAATAAAATGCAAGTTGAAGGGAACTTTTTCTTGGAAATAAGAAGATTGCGGTATTATAATGCGACAAAAATATAGAAGATCAGAAATTATAATGAACTAAATAATATTGAAAAATACAAGAATGAAATCTATAGGAAAATGGAGCCGAGTCGAATCCTCTATCCGCAAGACGAGATACGTCCCGATAGTGCTCACGATTTGGCGTGTCATCTCCAAAGATAAAACGGCTTCATCTCGTGGATAGCAGCACCGCAAACCAACGAGCTCCGACGAACTGGAATGAGGCGAGAACAAAGCTCTTAGACTATATGAATAGCAGAGAGAATGCTTGTATGCTGAAAATTTGGACAATTTCGTAGGATGTCATGCATGGTGTGACTGTCCTATTTATAGGCAACAGTCCTGCCAGTCCACTCATGGAGGAGTTATGACAATAATAAATTCTCATTAAGGGACTTTCATAATGACGGACGTTACATGTTGTGGGATTGTAACTGCCGAGTCAACAGCTATGTGCACGCATGGGCCCAACAGATTGGGCTTCGTTCCTTTTTGGGCCAAGAATCATTTGGTCCAAAATTATAAGTCATTGGGAGCTAAGGCTTGGCCCAAAGGCCACTCAAAGACCAATTGCCAAGATCCAAGTCTAAGACCAAGGCCGAGACGCTTCGTTCTTTTTTGGGCCAAGAATCATTTGGTCCAAAATTATAAGTCATTGGGAGCTAAGGCTTGGCCCAAAGGCCACCTAAAGACCAATTGCCAAGATCTAAGTCTAAGACGAAGGCCGAGACGTCGGTTGCCGGGTGGACAGCGACTGCGGCAGCATGCGCGTGGGCTTTGCAACCCATCACTTGTGCATACAATTTTATTACATGTACTGATGTAATAACATCTATAATTTCTTAATTATCATTCACAAATCAATGTGGGATAGACATTAACATCTCTTTAATGCTTATCATTTTCCCATAACTTCATATTTCAAGTACCCAATTTTGATTATTTATTTCTCATTCACCGGAAATCAGTTTTGAGTAAGTAAATAGACTACGATCATCTACTCGAAACGTAGATTGATCCTGTACCATTTAATTTTGTTAAATTAAATATTTGCGGTACTTAAAAATTAGCCAAACATTGGTCAACTCAATAACCAATTTCCTACACTTTTGCGATGTATCAATTATGTATCATCATTCATCAGTTCATTTACAGTAATTATGTGCCTTTAAATGAACATTCTAAAAACATCAAATTGAAGAAAAAGAAGTCTTCCGCTTCCCAACTAAACTTGACAAGAGCAATGAGTAATTTCTTATTGATGAACAAATAATTTTAAAAATCATGTGACGATAGGCTCGAATCTAATTTTTTTTTTATCTTAAACATTAATCACTTAGCATTACACCACTACACACATGCACATGTAATGAGTCATGTTTTTCAAAATTCAAACACAAATATTTTGGCTGCGAATAAGTTTCTGATGCTATTCCTAAAGAGTATGTGCATTCCTAGATATGTAACATAGACAACAACGGCACTTTCTCTTCTTGGGTTGGATTCATATTCAAGAAGTAGCCTAAAATTTATGAAATAATACATAATCTTAAATAAGCCAAAGTTCAATGAAGAATGCCTAAATGTAAGAGAGAAGAAATAAGGCCATGATTTCATTGAACCTAACCCATCTTAAATATCCCTAACTCGCTATCCAATAACATAAACAATTGATTCGTATGGATAAAATTAGTGGAAATGCCTAACACTACACAACTTTGTGAAATTGATACCAAACTACACACCTTTTGAAGATGTTACACCACAAGGCAAACACCATCAATTTCTAACCTCACACTCTAAGTGTTAGTCTAGACTATTTACCATTGTTGATTGATATAAATGCAATATATGTATAGATGGAAGTATTATTTTTCATGTACTATTTGTATAAAAGTTGATATTTATGCACTAGCAATGTCTCTAAAAAAATTACTAGTATTGAACTATGAGTAGAGGAACCTTTTGTTACTCAAATATATGACACCTCTTTTTAAACAAATTCACCAAAAACTTGTAATTAATATTAAATCCGAACCGAACATGCCTAAAATCGAATAAAACTGAATTGAAATATTTCGGTTCGGTTTCGGGTATAACCAAATAATCGAAATAAATACACAATGTATTTTCTAAAGTTTAAATAACTAATTAACATTCAATATACAAGATTTGAAATCCGTAAAAGATAATAATCCAAAATTTCAACACATCTTAACCTAAAAGACTTTGTATCAAACACGCTGATGTGTGAAAATTCGTAATGCAAGTCCAATATCTTAGCAACCTCTCAATAAACACAATGTAAAAGCACTTGCTTCAACAACATATGTAAGCATAAATGGAAGAGGTAAAGCTATCCTAGAGGCGGAGGTACATCGCGTCCCCTAGATACCTTGGTTTCTTCTTATCACTGGACCATTGCGTCCCATAGATACTTTGGGTTTCTCCTCATCACTGCTGGACAAAGGTCCGAACGCATCGTGTCCTTTAGATACCTTGGGTTTCTTCTTATCCCTGGGCCAAGGGGCAACCTTCGCGTCCATAGAAACCTTGGGTTTCTTCTCATCCTTAGGCTGCAAACACATCGTGTCCCATAGATAACTTGGATTTCTCCTCATCACTAGAAGAAGGTGCAAATGCATTGTGTCCTCTAGATACCTTGGGTTTCTTATTATACTTGGGCCAAGATGCAACCTTCGCGTCCATAGAAACCTTGGGTTTCTTCTCATACTTGGGCGAAGGTGTAAACGCATTGCGTCCCATAGATGTCCCATAGATACCTTGGGTTTCTCCTCATCACTACTGGACGAAGGTACAAATGCATCGCGTCCACTAGATACCTTGGGTTTCTCCTCATCACTGCTGGACAAAGGTGCAAACGCATCGTGTCCCCTAGATACCTTGGGTTTCTTCTTATCCCTGGGCGAAGGTGCTACCATCGCGTCCATAAAAACCTTGGGTTTCTTCACATCCCTGGGCGAAGGTGCAAACGCATCGCGTCCCATAGATACCTTGGGTTTCTCCTCATCTATGGGCGAATGTGCATCACGTCTCATAGATACCAGCATAGGATCTACCTTCTGCCCGGCCTCTTTGAGGATATTAACGAGGCCCTCAAAAAATCTAGCATCAGCAGTAATGAAGAGAGTGTATGCAGCACCTTTAACTCTCCCAGCTATTGTAATACGGCGAAGATAATCCTCTAGAGATTCAGGAAAGCCATAATTAATGACGTAGTTCACATCCTTGACATCTGCAAAGCTCAAATGAGTCAGAAGGCCCTGCCACAATCTCTTCTATGTGATATTTGAATTTATCCAACAAACGTGATCTAAATGCTATGACAAATACCTAGATGGCGAACTGAGACATCTGTGGCAATCATTAACTAACTCTTCCCAGTGATCCCGACAAAACCCATTCTCGATCAGCTTGATACATGTCTTCATGAATAATTATTCTTGGCCAAAAATTGAATCTGAGCTCCCCGAAAATCTGAAGACATGATTCTATAGTTTCCATAAAAATGAAAATTTGGCAGCCAAACTTCATGTCCTCTAGCAATTCCACTAATCTGCATTTGTGATATAATTAAAGTAAATCAAACACGATACATAAATTTCAAACATTAAAAACTAACTTAAACATAGCACATATTTGACCATAATTCTTGTATTTTTCATCCTCAAATACAACACAAACATGCTAGCAAATTCCATGATTGGCTTTCACATCTTGTCAGCCAATAATTACCTTTTAAGAGAAGGAAGCGGAAGAACAATTAAAAAATATCATTTATTGGTTATAAAGCATAAAAATAGAGGCATTACTTCAAATGGATCAATAAGAGTTCTCTGAGCAAGTTGCTCGAGCTCCTTCGACCATGCCTCACTCCAGTACGATGTTTGGCAATCCTAGCAGACCTGATCATAAATTTTTTGAATATGAGACTCAAAACCCATGTCTAACATCCTGCGTCATCCACGACCAAATACGTTACAAATCGCAAATTGATAATGTTGGGTTCAGATTCCAACATATCAATCAGACTTTCTGGCGTAGCGATGATACCTTCAACACTTACAAGACAATCATGGCTATTGTTAGCATAAAACACAATTAAAAGAAGTCAAGTTGAGCTTATCTCCACCTACCTTTTTCGAGATCAACAACTACTTGACTCTTAGGGAGACTTTTCTATATGCATGCACTGTTTTTTTTCGCCACTGTACCGTATTTAGTCGCTTCCAGTACTAAAACTTTTAGAGTTGTTTGCCAAACTAACAAGAAAACACATAATATTTAAAGAAGATTTCTATAATGAACAATACAAGTAATTGAAAACTATATCCACATATGTAGTTGCTTACTATAGTACAACATGGCTTGCTCTGAGGGCGGACGATACTGGGTCCAAAAATTTGAGGACCCCAATTTTTTACTAATGTATATACTAAAAAATACTATTAAACAACATAATTTATTATCAAATCTATATATAGTACTCCCTCCGTCCCATTATTAATGGTCTGGTTTTCTTGTTGGGCTGTCCCAAAATGGCCTGTTTATATTTTATATATGCATGCATTGTTTCTTTTCGGCATTGCACCATATTTAGTCGCTTTGAGTACTAAAACTTTTAGAGCTGCTTGCCGAACAAACAAGAAAATGCATACTCCCTCCGTCCCATTAAAAGTGGCCTATATTCCATTTTGGGCGGTTCCACTATAAGTGGCCTATTTCCACAAATGACAAAGTTTAACCCTTCAAAAAGTGTGGACCCTACCACTTTTAACACATTTATACCTTCTTCTTAATTCTCGTGCCGAAAAGTTTTGAGCCACTTGTAATGGGACGAAGGGAGTAATATTTAAAGAATATTTCTATCAACCAATGAACAATAAAAGTAATCGAAAACTATATCCAAATGTATATTTCCTTCAGCGGGGAGAGTGACTGCAAATATGTGGGGGTTTTGCCACTTAATTTTGGAATGAGGGAATCTTGGGAGAGTGACTACAAATATTGGTCGAGAAACTCTCCCTTGCAGTATTACTATGGGTAAAATGAAAATGTGGTAAATATATTTCCACCTTCGTGGTAAATATATTTCCACCTTCGTATGTTCACAATCACCGCTATCTCGCGCTCCGAGCGCATCAGGTATGCCCGAATGAGATCCATCAACTGATGGTGGCCCAGTCTCGTTGCTGGCGGACTGCCATCGACTGCATTTGTGCTTCATGAAATTGCTCATTGATTTGAGTCGCAAGCTGAATTGCATTGTCTAAGTTGTTTTCAGCCGTCACCCTAATTCATCAGCGTTAGTTGTTCTTCCGTAGCATTTCCATTCAAAAGCTCATCTTGTGCGTCCCTCCATTGCCAAACTAACAAAAAAAACACATAATATTTAAAGAAGATTTCTATCAACCAATGAACAATAAAAGTAATCGAAAACTATATCCACATATATAGTTGCTTACTATAATACAATAGGGCTGGCCCTGAGTGCGGACGGTACTGGGCCCAAAATGGCCTGTTTATATTTTATATATACATGCACTGTGTTTCTTTTCGGCATTGCACCATATTTAGTCGCTTCGAGTACTAAAACTTTTAGAGCTGCTTGCCGAACTAACAAGTAAACACATAATATTTAAAGAATATTTCTATCAACCAATGAACAATAAAAGTAATCGAAAACTATATCCACATATATAGTTGCTTACTATAATACAACAGGGCTTGCTCTAAGGGCGGACGATATTGGGCCCAAAAATTTGAGAACCCCAATTTTTTACTAATATATATACTAAAAAATATTAAACAACATAATTTGTTATCAAATCTATATATAGTACTCCATCCGTCCCATTATTAATGGTTTGGTTTTCTTATTGGGTTGTCCCAAAATAGCTTGTTTATATTTTATATATGCATGCACTGTTTTTTTTCGGCATTGCATCATATTTAGTCGCTTCAAGTACTAAAACTTTTAGAGCTGCTTGCCGAACTAACAAGAAAACACATAATATTTAAAGAAGATTTCTATCAACCAATGAACAATAAAATTAATCGAAAACTATATCTGTTTTTGATTTATCTTGCAAGTAAAATCTTTATTGATGTGCTTTGCTATGCTCCTTGATGATATAACTAATCAATAGTTGTTATTGTGCTGTTAGTTGTTAATTCATTTTTTTTTTCCTTTCGTTAATAAAAGTACTCAATATGTATTTTAAAATTTTAAATATTATTTCCATTGTATAAGTGATTTAATTGTAATAATCATCAGTGAAAAGGACATAATTTTGAATTTAAGGAAGATTCTCTTCATACCCAACCCACACATCAATTTATGCTCCCCACCATCACACATTACCTTTATTCACAACTTCAACAACCGATCATGTATATAAGACAAAATATCTTAACAGAAAAAAATAATAAAATATTGTAACTTTCACAACCGATAACCTATACAACAACCTTTTTAATCAAATGAAAAGGTGCCATTTGGCAAGTGGTTATTAAAAAATATAATATGTAATAGAAAAATAAAAAATGTGTAGGTTGTAATGGGTTGTTGATAAAGTATAAAATTTGGATTAAAGTTGTGAAAAGAGAGAGAAATAATATTTTATTAAAAGGTTGGATTGTTGAGGATTATTGATAAATATACTCCTCATAAAACTAATCAATCTAACCTCCTATAAAATTAAACATCCTATAAAAATATTTTCCCAATTTTAATAAAAGCATCTCATCCGGTATTATTCAACTAGTGTACTTCAAAATGGTACGAAAAAGTAGCATCCTATAACTCAAGGTAATTCAAAAGACAAGTATTTCAAGGGAAATAAAATAAAATAAATAATAAATGATGAAAAAAAAATGTTTTTCAAGGGAAATGAGAAAAGAAAGTAAGGGCACAATAGTAGGAAGAATAAATCAGGAAACTGAGACATTATAACATTGTGAGCAGGCAAACAATGATGGATCAAAAGTGCAATAATTTTCTCTCGAAAAAAGAAAAAGGAAAAAAAAAAGTGCAACAATTCTCGAGCGAGTTAAAAAAGCTAGATCATGAACAAAAATGGGGCAACATGCTATATAATTTCCATGTAATAGGATCACAAACATATGTCTAATTGCAATATATTATGAGTCTATGACAGGCTTATAAGGCACTACAAGCATCTAATTCATAAATTAAAGCGTTTTAGATTCATACAACAAAATGCCTATAAAGAGACGAATCTAGATGGTCAAAAACCAGAAGGACAGAGATATAGCTTTTATTACAAATTTCAGGTACTCTTATGAGCAATCTCCAAGCTCGCGTAGATCCGAATGCTTAGCCCGACTGCCATCAGCGGATAATCCTACGGAGTCACACAAGAAGATCAAGATACATCACAATAGCATACTTCTATAGGAAACCATGTTTGAAACCGAATACTAGACAAAAATTGCAAGAGAAAATAATGGTCTCTTCAAGGTTATACATCCTTATACTACAATTGGAACTCAAGCTGCACCAAACTGCTGAACACGAGTTTCTCAATCAAAAACAAAAGTATTCTTAGTCATAGTTGATGAAGGGAGCTGTTACACTCGGTTATGTTTGAGTTTGGTTTCAGTCTTCTATTAAGTCATCTTCCTAAGAAGTTTTCACATTTTGCACCTAAAGCCATTATTCTTGAACCAGTCATTTTAATAGCATTTCAGCAGTTTTACATTTATGTGTGGGCGGGCGTCTTACAATTGCCATCATATAGATGTTTCAGACACAAGAATTACGAGTACCAAAACTGAATTACGTTATTTGATACAATAAGAATACCAATTACGTTAGACATATGAACTAGCATATAACATTCATACTGAATCTGATTCGGTGTGGATTTCAAATTTTCAGAGTTCATCACTATCTAATGACTATAACACAATCGAACAAACTTTAGGCACACCAGACCAGAAGGTCTCACCGATATATGATAATGGAATCTTGCAATGTTAATAAAAAACTGAATATGAAACTAAAACAAGTATTGGAGCCGCCTACCGTGACTAATGCAACAATGCGAGATCAAAACCAATCAATTAACAGTTCCATGTCATAGATGCTAAATGAAAACTATAGATAATACCTCACTCACCAGATATTCCCTTCTTCATCATTTGTACTCGAAAGATGGAGGATTTGGAGCATCAAAGCTCTCCAAGACCTTCGTCTTACTTCCCTCACTGGGTACTGTCTCCTCCTTCGCGCCAAAAAGGACCTCCAAACCATGAAGAAGAAGATGGTGATGATGAAGGTGATGGAGACGAAGAAGAAGATCCCGCACCCATGCTGTCAATACTTATGGGAGGTTGACCAGGCATCTGCCCAGGGTATCCAGGCATTTGCCCGGGGTATCCGGGCATACCAGCCACATTCGGAAGAGGGTCCTCCATGGGAGGTAAGTTCTGCGGTGCGCTCACCACTTTGTTTATCATTATCCCAGCTCCCTCAATCAAAGCAAGTAAAACACCACCAAATAACGCTGACCGGGAAGCAGCACCCATTCCCTGACGCATCTGCAGAAAGCCCCCCGTCGCTGCACCTGCTATGATCGAGTTCCAAGGATCCTCTTTTTGCCGCATGTACACCATTGTACAGTCGAAGGTGGAAAAGAGCCCACCCCATACTGCAAAACTGCCACCAACACGAGGAGCATTCATGCGAACTGCTTGAGAACCCCCAGCCAAACGCTCGCCTTTCGGGGAGTTATAGATTCCCTTCAAGAAATGGAAGGCTGCACCACCAACAGCCCCCATCCCAAAAGCACCACCTACGTCATCAAGGATACGATCCGGGCAAGGCTCTCTAGTTGTTTCCGGGGTGCCCATGGATCAAAGCCGGTGAACCAATGAAATAAAAGGTACACAAATAAATTTTTCTTTATCACTTGTTCCCGGTATTTCAGATGATTTCTGTCGCCTCCCCTACAATTTCATACACGAATCAATCAACTCTCAAGAGTAATACATATATGCTTGTTTGAATAATTGTATTATATACAAGTATTAATTCTAACAACAAAGATCCAGCTATTATTCCATCAAAATTCTTCTATCACCCAAAACAAAACCAAAACAAAAAAAACTTACGGTATAAATTACTTGACTAACGTTTCAATTGATTATCAATTCAGTGAATCCAAACAGAAAACAATACACATCCAGTTCGGTAAAATCACGACATCTAAAGTACTATCCATTTCTTTCAAAACATTTCAACAATATTCAAAACATAACGAGCTGAACAAACAACAACAAGTAATCCAGCTAAGAAAGCTGGAGATCAACAAAAACCTAAACACCACCAATATTGTGGGGTGAAGAAATCTCACATATTTGTTATCAAATACAAAGTCAGTCTACCGATTAATTCTCCGAGAGTTAATGTAAAAAAATCCAGCTAAGAAATAGTAAACAGAAACATCATCAACGAGGAAATAATGCATCCGCAGACAACGCACCGGTGAATTCAAGAACCGAAACAGGAAAACATGAGAGAAGCGACTAGGATTTTACCTCAGAATGCGTCGTTTCGTGGGTTTTTGTGGACGACACTAGAAAGAGGGGAAAGCCGGTGGACGTGTGTAAGAGAATCGTTGAAAGAGAGAAGAAACTCTACTAAGGGTAATTTTAATTTTGGAAAGTTGGCCCTAATATTCTAATTTCGAATTGGGCTTTAGAAATTTGAGTTTGGGCTCTTCATCCCAATTTTGGGCTATTTATTTTATTTTTATAAATAAAAAGTAAACATTTTTAAAGATTGCACGACAATGTCACGAACTTAGAGCATCCACAAAAGGGCTAGCAGAGCGGGCACGAACCCTGGATTGCTTCCCGAGGGTGCACGGGGCGGAGCTAGGCCCCCGACAACAAGGGGGCAAAAATTTTGCCCCTACATTTTTTATTTTTAGTGAGACAAAATTTAATTTAATTTTTTATTATACATAATATAATGTGTTTAGAAGTAATTTTGAAAATTAAGATGTAGCTCCGCCACTGCACGCGAGGCACTGAGTTGCGAGCTCGGGGCGGGAAAAGAGAAAGAGAGAGACCCAATCTTCACTCATCCATAATATAATGTGCTTACATTTGAATTTTTAACGCAGAACGGCTTGTTGTGGTGATATTATTTAATTTTATTTAGAACTTTTGTTATGTTTTTAATTTTTTAATATACTTTTTATTGTTTTTTTATTATCGTTGTTAAATTCAATATTAAGTTTTAATTTTAATAAAATTTAATGTTTAATTTAGTTTATAAATATATTTAAAATAAAAATAAAATAGAAAATAAAATTAAAGAGCTCCTTTAAGGAGCTTCCTACTGTGGATCCTCTTACCATATTATCACTAGATCAACACATGCACACAGTTACGATAATTTCATTATTATCTAAAATATTAATCATATTATCTTTTGGCCCACACACATACAATTTTGGGCAATTTCATTGTTAAATAGGACTAACCCAATCAATATTAGTATAGTCAAATAACGCAATGAGCAGATCCACAATTTATTACTCTCTCCGTCCCACCGAAAGTGGTGCGTATTCCTTTTTGGGCTGACCCACCGAAAGTGGTGCATTTCCTTTTTTGGTAATAATTTTACACTACAAACAATGTGGCCACACACGCATTTACACACATTTACACTACAATCTTATTCTCCTTAAATCTCGGACCAAAAGAAAGAAAATTTAAAAATTATTAACCTTTTATATGGTTGTTTTAAAAACATCTTGTGCTAAAATGTGAACAATAAACCATAATCATTGGATTTATGTAATGAATTATATATTCTCAATATTTCAGGTTACTTAAAAGGCCACAATAATATTATTAATTTTTTAGGTCCATATGAAAGCCTAAACGAGAGACTGTAAATAAGAGGCAAAAATATTTTGTTGGTGTTCACAATATATTTGGAAAAATATCAAAAGTCAAGATATTGGCAATGTAAAAAGTACAATTAGTTTATTGTTCTTTTTTTTTCTTTCTTTCTTTCAAAGTACTAATAAACATGTAATTTAGTTAGCTACAAATTGCCATTTGAACAATCCGCCATTAAAAAGTACAACACCATCTCCAACAATATCTCATAACAGCATGGGGAGTTTGCAGCATCGCATCGGCCAAGCCATACTACGTTCTACCGCTTCTTCTTTCCACCCTTTCCAGATTTAGAAGAACCGGCAGCGGCTGACGTGGCAGCCTCCTGTTTCTTCGTTCGACCCGGGTGTCGAGGAACCAGCTCTGCAACATGAAGCATTAGTTGCTTCCCTGCAACACACCAAGCAAATGGATTTTAGCAAGTCCAGGACTGAGATCATGGTAGCAATGAAAGTAACCAATCACCAAAAGAGAAACACACACAACAACAACATAATACGAGGCATTACTTCGAAATTATATGACATGAACGCCTAATAATCCAGACAACAGTGGCAGAAGAGGCACAAGAGCAAGAGCAAACACCTCTCTTCTATTCAATGAGTCAGGACAAAGGAAGAAACCGCTTTTGCATTAGAAATTTGCTTTGAAATTGTGTTGAGAACTTGAAATAGCTGTGGTTGGTTTGGTTTACAATTTCCACAGCAACTACTTTGAATTATGAAGAAAATTGGTTCGTCAATTGCACCAACTCAATCAAGTACCCAGTCTGTCGGTCATGGTAAAAAAATAAACGTGCCATATGGGCAGAGCGATAAAACAGCTCATTTAGAAACTATGATACTCCAAATAGGCAACCACATATTCCTAATGAAAATGGGTAATTACATATCCTCAAAGCATATTCATTGTTAGAGCTAGACAAACGTTACAATCTCTTTAAAATTTAAATGTGCCTAATGTCCTTGCTGCCTAAGTCCTTTCACGAGTATTCAACAAGCACTTTCAAAAAGGGATTTTCTGTTTCAAACGCAAGTGTATACAATCAACATGGTGAGAGCACGCACACGACCAGTGAGTTAGTGACACGCCACAAGTAAACTTCTCGTGAATGTTAATGAAGTATATCATAATTATCAAGCATATCATAGACCTCTAGACCATGTTAGACTATCATCCCACATTCCATATTAGGCAGAAAACTCCATAACGAAGGTACGCAAAATTGGTGCAAACACACAACAAAACTGAAGGGTGGGCTACTTACTTGAAGAAATAGCTGGATTGTAGAAGCTCCCATCTTCCTTTTTCAACATCACTCTCACTCTACCTCTTTGCATAAAATCCCGAGGGTATGCCTTCTCACTCTAATGTGAAATTAATATCCAGTCAAACCATCTAGAAACCAATCCAATTTAAACCCCACAAGATGAATTAACACCAACAAAAAACTAATCAGATACCTCAATCACACAAGGGATTTTCAGGTGAGCAATGCAATCGTAAACCTCCGTGCACGTAGGGTTTTCACATGCTTTGCTTGCATTGATTCTCCGTCCCTCGGCTAGGGTTTTCTTCGAATTTATATAAATTGGGTAAAAGATCACCCATTTTTTGATATTCTGCATATCGACATCCATGATTTAGTCCTGAAATAGTATAAAAAGTAAATCAATTCAATATACCAGAAAATGTTGCGTACAATTTGAACGGATGAACACACTAAACTGATCAATGATAGTCGCTAAACATAGTGTGCCCTTTTGAGGTAGTATTTAGTGAGAGAGAGCTCATAATTCCTCAATGTATATAAAATGCATTTCAATTATGAGCTTTCTACATCTATCGGAAAAACAAAATCGAGTTCTACACAAATGAATTGCAGATCAATCCAGCGAGGCTAATCGAATTTCCCACTCAATTGTTCTGATTTCTCTCAAATATGCGATGAACGTTTCCAGAAATTTCAACGGCGTGATACTCCCGTCAATTATATATCACACCTTATTGGTTTGATTTCGTGAGATGAAATTGATAAACAAAAACAATAAATTTTGAACAAATAAAGGAATTAAATATTAGATCGCTCCGAAGAAACAAGGAGAGAGGAATTGGTATTTACCTCAGGCGGCGGCGCTTCGTGGGTTTTTGAGAAATCTGGAGAGGAACGCCGGTGGTGGAGTGAGAAGTTCGTAGAGAGAGAAGTGGTAGTCGTTTGCGATGTTGGGCCTAAAATTTGGATCAGATTGAAATCCTTTTCTTAATAGCTTCAAATTTAGTGGGCTCTTAGTGATTGGGCTTTTTATTGCGATTTTGATAAAATAAAATCAGAAAATTAATTTACCATACAACATCACCAATCAAGATTCAAAATTCAATACATTCCAAAAAAAAAAGATTTAATAGGAAAATCCTTCAAAAAGATGAAATACTAAAATAAATCATTTAAAAGATAGATATGTTAATTGTTAGGGTTGTGTTTGATTTTGCTTTTAGGGAATTATTTGTTTAATTTGTTTAGATGGATTTCAAAGATTCCTAATTGTTTTGATATCCTTTCTAAGTACTATCTTATAAGTGAAAAAAAAATATTCATCTTGATAATAATTTATTTTGTTTTGATAGATTTGAAAGATTTTTAATTAATAGGTTTGAAATAATTAAGTGTATGGAAATGTAAATGTTGGTAAAAATTAGCATTACACATTATTATTATTATTATAGAGTTACACGCCACAATAAGTATTTTCATATACAAACATGAATAAAAAAGCTGTAAAATTTTAATAAAGAGATAGAAAATAAAATATTTTATTTTTTTTATAACTTAATCAAATTAAATTTATTTTTAATGATTTTTATACAGTGTTAAATTTAAGATGCATATTGAAATTTTTTTTCATAAATTGAATTTGATAATGTTCACAAAAGAATTAAAATATAAAAACCTAAAAGAAAAAAATGGTGGAAGAAGAAAGAGAAAAAAAGAGGAAAAGTATGAAGGGAAAAAACTCCGCTTTTATTTATTATATAGATTAGATACTTAATTTTTTCCTTCCTATCAACCGATTCTCCAATCATATAAGCCTAACATTTTCTCTTTCCTCTAAAAAAAGGATACATATGCATCACAATAGTTAGGAGGTGAAATAATTGATGATGTGAAGATTTTTCAAAGTTAGGAGGTGAAATAATTAACTAAGTGTATGGAAATGGAAGCAATGGTGACAATTTTCAAAGTTAGGAGGTGAAATAATTGATTATGTGAAGATTTTTCAAATTAAGTTCGGTATGTATGATCTCACTCAATACATGAATTGAAAACAAGTCATATTCCTTTGTTGTTATGTTAGGAGAAAAAGTTATGGGCATGCATTAAAAGGTTACCATGACAAAAGCTTTAATTATTTTTTGAGCTCCTATGTTTTCTTTGCCCCGTGAAAATGATATTTATGCTATTAATCACAAAATAAAGTTGAAAAGAAATAAAGAAAATGTGTAATCGGAAATCTCTTGTTTATTTTGTTGTATTGCAACTTTGGAATATTCCAAGGTCATTGATTTCAATCATTCGAGTTAATTTTGCTTGATTCACATCCTATGGAAATGGTGGGATTTGAGATCTCCTACTCTTACGGATAAAAATAATCAATTATGCATATAATCAATCATGTAAAGTAAACGTCCCCTAAAAAACATAAAAAATGAATAAACTTCATTTACCATTTTATACCTCATTTGTTTTGATATAATAAAAAATTCGAACAAACAATATAAAATTTCGAGCAACATATTTTCTCTTGGGCAATGTATAAATTTTGTATCACGGTATAAAGAGTAGATAAATATCATTCAAAAGTCAAAACAAGTAACAAATATATTATTCTCACTTTAAATGGTAAATTTATATTTGATTATATTATTTATTTAGAAAGATTAATTAAAAAAAAGTACAACCTAATTCTACAAAACGATTTAGGGAAAAACAGTCAATTTAGTTCCGATGAGCTTATCTAGAAGCTTTATCGCAAAAACATATCGAAAAGCATGATTAATTTTCATTTCTTACTTGTTTTGGCAATATTTTACTATTTTCGAAGAAGGTGATATCATAATATATATAAAAAAATGTTTAAGACTAGTTTATCAAGTCAAGCGGTGCGAACTCTTGTTTACCCTCCCCCAAGTAAAAAATAAAAAAATAAACTGTAGCAGAATCTCTGTGTTATTTATTTTTGGGTTTATAGTGTTCCGAACTTTCAGCGTTTTTTATAAAATGTCTCAAACTTTCAATTTTTTTCACAAAATGACCCGCTATACAAAATCTGGTGACGGAAAGATGACAAAAATCCCAAAACTTTCAATATTTTTCAATAATAGTGGTTCCTAATATGATTTTCTAACAATGACAGTCTTCAAAATATTTCATTCGACAAGCTAGACAAGTCATTTCTTCGTCACCAGATTGTTTATAGTTGGATATTTTGTGAAAAAAAAATTGAAAGTTCGGAATTTTCTATAAAAAAAATAAAAATTCGAAATATTTTATAAAAAACGCTTAAAGTTCGAGACATAAAACACTATTAACCCTTTTTTTTTTTTTTGAAACGGAAATCACCTTCATTAATAGGTATTAATAAAGTCCTTAATTTTGTTGCCATTATCCCATTTAATTTAACTCGGATCACCTCTACCCTATATATATAGCATCAAAAGTTTGCATTTTTACCACACAATTTCGATCATTACTATTATCTCTAATACTTCATTACACATCAAAAGGAAATCAGAAATGAAACGTTCCATTTTCGCAGCTCTTCTCGTGATGCTTATCCTCTCTTCATGTAATGATTTTCAATTTTCAATCTCATGATAAATACTTTTTTTTTTCCTAAATAATCCCTAAAAAATGTTGCAATTTTTATTTTATTTTTTTGACATTTTTTTTAACTTTTTTTTTTTTTTTGTAGTTATTTGTGCAGAAAGCCAAGTATTTAAGACGTGTGACGAAGAACTTCCTTCAAATGGGGAATTGTGTGCTGCGTATAAATGCCAATTCGATTGCAAGAGAGCGCGTGGATACGGTGCCACGGGACGTTGTAATAAGATAAGACAAATTTGTGAATGTCGCTACCAGTGTAATAATCCTCCAAAATAATGTTTTGTTACATTCAACTATAATAAAATGGATTTATCAAAAAAAAAAAAAACTATAATGAAATGGATCCTGTTATTCTAGATCAAAGCTTTTCTATATATTGAAGTTGTGCCCATGACATGTTATTATTTATCTATCTAATATTAATATTTGTGTGCTTAATTTGTTGATGTTTTTTTATAATCAAAATCGATGTTCAAATTAGATTGAGTGTAGGTTAATTAGTAGTTCATTAATTGTAAAAAAACAATGTGATTAATTACAAGAGTTCATGTTATTTTTGAAAAAATACTAGGGATCATAAATTATAGCCATCTCTAAAAATTAACTAGCGTGTCACGTCGAATACTAGGTTAATAAATCTTTTGAGTGTAACAAAAAAAAAATGTAATTTATTTATTATTTTATTAACATATTTTTGTAGTTCTGAATAATTTCGTTTGCAAAATAGTAAATGTTTCTTCCCATCAGTAAATGCAAATGCCATGAAAAAAAAAATGCTATACACAAGAGAATGCTGGAGGTCCCAAGATTTCCCCAAAGAAAAAGTCTGATATTTCTTCATCTCTCTCTCTCTCTTACACAACTAGCTATTACAAACCAAAATCATAAGTTGAAGTTTACACTAACAAAATCACCTATCGTCCCACTTTATGAGGCTTTGGCGTATTGCTTAGAGAGCTACTACTCTCTTCCTCCACATCATTCACATAGATAATACCTTGATCATCCTCGCCGTCGTTGCCCCCGTCTTCATCATCGTATTCCTCTTCTTCCTCGTCGTCTATATCATCATCATCATCATCATCAACCATGTCAGCGCGCAATGTACCGAATTCAGGAGGAGGAGGGCAATCGTCCGTCTCTGCCTTGTCCCGTTTCATGACAAGGTGCCGGATAACCCTCTCGTCTTTGTCTAGCAAGCTCTTGAAATCATTTATCCATCGAGCTTCCACCTCGAAGTTCATGAGGATGTAATGGGCGTTCTTCGCCTTCTTTATCTTGTACGCCAACCTACGCATGCCCCAGTCGCTGAATCTCCAAATCTTCCCCTTCTTTTCCTTCAAGAATTCTTAAAAAACAGACAACATTTGAGATACATAACATACTACTATTAAACATCATGATCAACCAAGATGAGAGAGAGAGAGAGAGAGAGAGGCGACTAAGAGAGGAAGAAGAGCTTCCAACTATTATCACAAACAACTATCAATGCTAGATTCAATGATTCAATAACATGTCATATTCTAAAAAACAGCATGATCAACCAAGTAGAGAGAGAGAGAGAGGCGAGTACAAGAGGAAGAAGAGCTTCCAACTTTCATCACAAACAACTATCAACACAAGATTGATTCAATAAGATGTCGGACACCATATAAGGAGAGTAAAAATACCTTGAACTTTGGTGTTCACATTCTCAACCTCGTCTTTGTGATCCTCATGGATAAGATATACGACTTCATAATGTCGCCCTGTTCAAAGAAATAAGACAGATCAATCACTTAAAAAAAATGAAAAACATGATGATACGAAAGGAAGGATCTCGTTTGTCATACAGATGCATTTTCGAAGTGATTAATGTGTCCAGTTTTCTCGTCATTTTGGTTTGTGACGGATGAACAGTCAGCTTTCTGATGTTCGGGTTTGGGAAAAGCTGAGAGTTTTCGTATTGTCATTTTACAAGCTCACTTCACATTCATATTGATAATATCATAATACAATAAGGTTATGAAATAAAACATGATACTAATAGATTCATTAGGTATGAACAGAGGAATCGAACTACTTCTGTGGTTTGTCTTTTGTTTTCTACAAACACTAAACCTTTCCCAAACCCCAACATCATATCATTGATTGTTCATCTATTACAAATAGAATTAAAAAATATCAAGAAACGGTACACAACTAATCACTTCAAGCCAGCATTCTAACGAGACACAAGGTCCTTCTGATTCCCTATCATGATTTCATTTTACGAGCGCACTTCATCATATTCATATCGATAATATCATAGGTCATTAGGCTGTGAAACAAAGCACGAGAGTAGATTATGGCACGAACATAGGATCTGAACTACATTAAGTGTTTCCGTGTTCAAATGTATCACAACACTGATCCTTTATCTATTAGAAATCAAAATCAAAATCAAAATACCAAGAAATCATTAGAGAAATTCTTACTTTGATCAACATCTGTATCACTTTCTAGCAGCAGATTCAAAGCCTCAAAGAGTTCACCTGCAAATCAGAAGTTGGTCACATCACTTTTGTTCACATTCAACTACTATCAACCATACTTCCTCCGTCCACAAAAATAGTCAATTTTCATTTATAGACACTACTCCATAACATATTAACTTCAATATACATCATTATTTATCTATTCTACCATATACGGCCATCAAGGTGTCTCTTTCTCCGCTCACAAAACAATTAATTAATCATTATGGACATTACCGATAAGATAAGACCCTTCATTCACTGACAATATACTCAACCACTTCTTGTTAAAACGTGTCGCTCCCTCCTAAAACTATTTTTTACGGACGGAGGAGTATAATTTAGCTTAATTAATGCTGCAGAAAACTATGAAACCCAACACAAAGAAACAACAGACAACTGCTTCACATTTAACTAAGCAAAAATCATCATTTTAATTGTGCAACAAAACAAGAAACATCCCAATGAACTCACGCTCTTCAACGTCGGCAAACTCCGGCATAAGTCTACCATCATCTTCTTCAACATTCCTCTGCCCAAACAAGCAAACACAACATCAAATAAGAAACCACATTCATCTACATAAATAAAGCAAACAAGAAAAAGAAAACACCCACCTTCAACAATTCAATTTATCTGACAAAAACTTGACAAAATTCGAAAAAAGAAAAATAAAAAACACACACACACACACACACACACACACACACCTGTTTGAGAAGCACAGCTTCGGGAAAAGGGCCAGTGGCTTCATCGGGCCTGGAGATGAAGCTATGGCTATCTTCTTTTCTCTTTTTCTTGGGTTTATTTTCCTTCTTCGCTGCCGCCGTTACTGTCGAGTTGCTTCTGAGCTTTAATTTTGGCGAAAACAACTGCGACGAGCAGGAAAATGATGAAGAGAAATTAGCGCTTTTGCATCGATTGATGTTCGAATTTGGGATGCAGTTGATGCCCAATTGAGTAGATTTTAGCGCGATGGAAGCCATTATTATGTTTCTTGGAGCTGTAGATAAGAGAAGAAGCTGTGATTTAGGAAGGAGAGAAGCGTGTTTTTGGTAATTCCGTAAAGATATTGAAGGTATTGGAAGAGGAGGAGCAAAATTTCTTGATATTGTTTTTTATGGGTTAAGTTATGAAATGAGTTAATATAAGTATAAAATATGCTTCCCATCCCTCGTATGCATATATTTTTTTATACATTCCTCAAATATATGCATACTTTATTATAGATGAATTTTATTATCATTATATCGATGACATTATTTCAATAAGATATACATCAAACTAATAATATAAATATATATGTTTTTTATTGAAATTCACACGTCTATATTTTTAAATGAAATTAGGTGTTCGAATACACATAATCATCAATTATTTTTTAAAGTTGAAACTCCAATTACTCGTTTCAGAAACATAGACACTTAAAATGGACTTATATTACTAATTATTATTGGTATGTGAATTTTGAAGGGGAGATTGTAGAGTGGACATAATGTTGAACATAAGAGTTTTTTAATACTACGAAAAAAACTATGCTATACACCAGAGAATGCTGGAGGTCCCAAGGTTACTTCCCCTAAGAAAAAAGTCTGATATACAAAGAGAAGAAAAAGTTAAGATTGTGATGCAGCTTCAATGTCTTGTAAAGCAGCAGCGCTGCCCCTTTTATCGGATGTGACGCGTCGCGTAGGTTTTCCAGCAGCTCGTGCGTTCTTTTTGGCAGCAGGTTTGCCATCGCCACGTCTAGGAACGTTGCGCTGCATTATACGCAGAGGAATTCCGCCCAAATCAAAGTCTTCCTTGAGCGACTTCGTTAAGAACCTGAGGTCTGTATCCGACAGCTGAACCTTCCCGCTCACAAACGCAACAAATGTAGGCGGCCGGGCCTTCACCTGAGTGAAGTATTTGATCTTGGGTTGGGCAGACTGATCTTTCCAAGAATGTCTGCTCATAACCTACAAATGGAAACGACGGCAATCAACGACGAGTTGCATGAGTCTTACAGGAGTAGGGGAATCAAACCTTGCGTAACCAGCGGTTCAGACGAGATGTGGGCAGTCTACAGCACCATTTTTCATATGTATCAACAACCTGGCGCATCACAGCCATCCTTCCTCTGCCCTCGAGTGCAGAAACAAATACCACGGGTAACCCGGTCACCTGCTCACAAACTATCATCAAATGAAAGCTTACGACATTATTTTAACAGAAGCACTTTTGGAGACGAGCAAATATTTTCAGTATGACCAGTTACAAAATAAAACTACTCTCATTGGCCATTATGCTCTCCAAAAACAATTCAAGACTGGAATCCCTAGCTATCAAAAGTCTATCATTATATTCCCTTCCTTTTGACTCCTGTTTTCTTCTTTTGGGTGCATAAGGCAAGAAGAAGAGGTTTTTTTTACATATATAAGTAAAATTTATTAAACCATGCACGAGAGGTGCACCCATCAACGAGAAACAAGGATAAATGACAGAAAGAAAAAAGAACACTATCCTAGCACAAATGCTAGGATAGTGATGATGCAACACAAATATATAGCAAAAGTAGGCAAGAATGTGTGTGTGTTGGCCTAGCTGTGGAGTGGTTAATGCCTAGGCTAAGACCAAAGGTCTTGGGTTCTAATCCACCGGGATACAGTCTTTAAATTTAATTGCTTAATTGTTAGTTTATCGAAAAACAAGTAGGCAAAATTCACATGGCTTTTAACTGGTAAACCAGGCAGAATAGAATGTGTACAAACGTATAGTATAATATCTTTGAGAAGGCTTTATGCTTCTACTCCAAGATCGTTCCCAATAGGAAAGAGTTCTGTACATTAAATACACATGAAATTGTCATAATCATGTGCGCGTGTTGGTCTTGTGATAGTAAAATAAAAATGCCAACAACGACTCAAACTTTGAACAAAACACTTCAAACACCTGCTACTGCAGGCAAAATAACAATAAAACTTGATTTTGGTAAAATTTACATCAAATATCAAGTTGTAAACCACCAACCAAAATATATAACTGTAGAAATTGTTGTAGGTTCTCATTACTGACCTGGGGAATTACACTCTGAATTTCTTCAGGTACAGCATTGAGAACCCTTTCACATTGTTTACCGTTCAAAAGATCCATCTTGTTCACCACAATAACCAAACTTCGCCCTTCTTCTACTGCTCGCCTTGCTATAACTACTTCAGCATGTTTCATACTTCGTTTAGCTTTGGCAATCTATATGAGGAAAATAATACAGCATGTTATATTGGAAAGAAAAATACTAGAGCATTCCAAATGTAATCAAGAGTAGGTCTATTTATATCAACCCTAAAGGGTAGCTCACATACTGCACTTTTGGGGCTCCGATGTCCACCCCAAAATATGAAACGGAACCACAGATAATATAGTAGACTAGAAACAAAAGGTAAATGTATTACATAGTTCATTAAGAAAGGGCACTCCATTGTACTAGACATTTTTGGGGAAAAGGAAAAAAGGGAGTCAATATCTAATATCTTCATTGAGATGTTTTAAAACAGACCTTGGCAACAAAACCAAACAAAGTGTTTAACAAAGCAACCTCAATATTATTCAAAAACATAAGTACCTGAAAAAATGAAAAATGGTACTAATAGTATTATGGACTAATATTAGTGTAGAAGAACAAGAAGCTAATGTAAGGATTCAGGGGCATAAGCAATCAGTAGAGACAACCAATAGTGTCCTTGTTAACCTATGAATCTGAGTTTTCCGGAGGCAAATGCAGTTAAATACTTAAGATTCTAAAATACAATAGATAATGGAACATATGCATCATCATATGCCCAAAAAAGCATAAGACGCATTGAGATATGAACATAACATTGACGAACATGCATGAAATATTCGATTATCTTCATTTATCCTTTAGTGCAATAAAAAAGTGTGATAAGCATCCACCATATAGGATGCAGGCAGGCATCTTTTCAGTTAGAAGGAAAAAAAAGTTTGATCTCAATTACAATGGCATACTTGAAACATAATGAAGCTTGTGACTGTTAGTCCAACTAAAAGCAAGCACAAAAATACATACAAAGATAAGAACTGTGCTTCGGAGACCAATTAATGCAAATGTCAGTTACAGAAAACCGACCTCTTCTGCGTCCAGAACTAGCGCAACCACATGGGCCCTCATTAGGTTTTTCCTTGATTGCACAATGCTCAAGGATGATGGTCCCCTGTCCTGTTTTGTTCTCTCCAACCAACCTGCGGTATCAACCTGGAAAAGAAAATATCAAAACGTGAAAACAATGTTAGGTGTTGTTTTATTATGCACTCCGAGAAATTATTCTTGGGAAACTTCATTTTGGTGTACGGACTATCCATGGGGAATGAATTAGTTGGAATCTATAAGTTGTCAATGTGTTTGGATAATTGAGTTTATAAGCTAGAGATAGAACTTTGTGCTAGAGAGAGAAAATCTTTCAAAGGATATATGATGGAAATCACAGATCATAATTGAATAATATTTTTAAAACAATCGTTGCTTATAACATAATGAAAAAATAAGTTGGGGTTGAGAAACTTATTTTTAGGGGAGCTTATAAGCTCAATGGATTTTCGTCCCCTTCATTAATCATCTTATGCAATCAACACAAACATCTCTAGCACAATAAGGAAACTAATGACAGATAATCTCTTACTTACAAGATAAACGTTTCTCCCCTCATACTGAAATTCAACTCGAATTGAATCTCGAGTTAAACCAGCTTCCGGTCCTACTAAAACTCGGTTCTCTTGTAAGAGAGCATTCAGCAAAGTAGACTTCCCTACATTTGGTCTCCCAACAATTGCCAACTGCAATGGAAGCTTAGAGTCAATATTCTCATCCAAGTAGGAGCTATCATCGCAAGTATCTTCATCTAGAACTGGAACAAAAACGCATATTCCATCAGGAACTTCAAAAATTAAGACACATCAGTACAGGCCCAAGGTTTTAAAATGTGTTTTTAGCCTCAAGGAAGCCCGAGACGTAAATCATAAAACCCCGTAAAAATCATAGCAAGTACAATAAAAAAACATTAAATGATAAACATAGCAAATTTGATACAACACATGAAAACACAAAAAAATCACGACTAGTTATAAGTCTTTAAAATCTCAAAATTGGATTGAAATGATTGAATTAAAGTCTATGATCAAATAGCTATAAACAGAACCTTGAGAATTTACCATCTACGTTCTGGAGCACATAATCCTCGAGCAGTGGCCTCAAAGCTTCAGAAAGCTCTGCCAACCCAAATCCAGTCTCCGCAGATAGAGCAATAGGGTCACCAAATCCTAATGTATAAGCTTCCCCAGCAGCAGAACCAAGAGAACCAGAAATGTTATCAAGCAACTCAGCTTTATTCATTACCACTATAGTCTTCATACCAGGTGCATGCTTTCTTAGCCACTTTCCGACATCCAAATCCAACGGTTGTAGTCCATCTCTGCACTTGATACATGCAAACCAAATTAATAGAATATAATTTAAGCATCAATAACAAAGCGTTTCTCAGCAACACAAATACAAATAAAACAAATTGTCATGAGTCTTTCACTTTCTTTTTTGATCTTTAATTGCATATCACAAAGAAAAAGCATAGGTAAGAAAGTGAAGTTCTAAACATACACGTGCATGGAAAATTCTACAAGCATTTGAAGAAAGTAAATATAGAAAAAATAAGCCTAACCTTGCATCGATCAAGAAAAGTGACAAATGGGCTTTTGACAACACGTATCCGGTCATAGCAGCAGTTCTACCAAGAACAGAACCTGAAGAAGCCTCTGCCTCCAAGCCAGCTGAATCTAGAACTCGAAACCGCAAATCACCCAATTTAGCAATTCCATCTCTTATATCACGTGTAACGTGGTCATTAGGGGTGTTGTAAACAAGTGCCTCCCTCCTCCGAATCAAACTACAAATCCAACAAGCTAACTTGAATATACAAGTCAATGAAGCATGGAAGACTGAAACATGATATCCAAACTTCCAAATATAAACTGAATATGAATATCAATCAAGACTTCATAGCAATGGACCCTATGCCAACAAAGTCTCGGTGATCAAAACTGACCGGTTAAACAATGCTGACTTGCCAACATTTGGACGTCCTATAATTAGGACGGTGGGAAGCTTCTCAATAGGAATTTTAGTGAAGTCAATAGATTCTCGAGTAATAGCTCTAGCTTTTGATTTTGGCTCATCAAAATCACTATAATCAGCAG
Source organism: Salvia miltiorrhiza (assembly GCF_028751815.1). Taxonomy (NCBI): domain Eukaryota; kingdom Viridiplantae; phylum Streptophyta; class Magnoliopsida; order Lamiales; family Lamiaceae; genus Salvia; species Salvia miltiorrhiza. The sequence continues at coordinate 63,439,858 of NC_080389.1, read as the reverse complement.
CAACTCGAACCTCCTCTTTCACTTCACTGCTTGAATCACCCAAGGGAGGTGAAACAACAGAACCCATCGACTCAATCCCGACTTCATGTTCAGGCATAGAACAAAAATTTACTGCATTGCGAGTTAAATAAGAGCACAGAGCCAAGAGCGATGGCCCATTAACGGATTTGCAAGGCGCCACTCCTATGCCGCACACCGCATAACAACACCCTAAGCAACATTATGTCAAACAATATCAAAGCAAGTATATGAAGCATAAATTCAGAAACAGCAAAAACTATCATATGAAAAATATTTCAGAAAATTGCAAGAAGATAACCAAGCACGCATAAATTCAGAAACAGCTCCCAGAGCTTAATTTCTTGCAAAGAAATTTCAAACATATGAAGCATAAATTCAGAAATAGCTGCATAAATTCAGAAACAGCGAAAACTATCATATGAAAAATATTTCAGAAAATTGCAAGAAGATAACCAAACACGCATAAATTCAGAAACAGCTGCCAGAGTCAAACACATTCAGAAATGATTGTGCATACGAAGGTTACCACGCTTTAATTTTACTTCAGCGGTAGCATTTAAGAACTTTCTTTCGACATTACCCAAGAATTTGGAAATTAGGTTACGCATTGTATACTGTAAGGGGGCGTTTCTCGAGCATAGACCATCAAGGGCATGGCGGCTTTTTCGGCCCGAGACGGCCCGAAACCATGATCCCCTCATTTTCAAAACTAAGTGGTGTAATCCGCATATATTTGCGGCCACTCTCTCACTGCGCCCAGATTTCCTCTGGCATTTTCTGATGCTCGATGCTGCTGGATAAGCTGAAGGAAATATACCTTTGCCGGAACACGTAGTCGGTGAGGTGAAATGGGGTTTAAGACAGAAATTCCAATTTAGGGTTTAAACTAGTTCATTCTAAAGTTAACCATCAGCAAGTTGTATTTTTTCGCCAAAAATCACGTTATTATTTTTGGAAATATTATATTTTTAATTTTTATTTGTTACTTTATTTCATCTACTATAGATGATACAAATATATTTTTATTGTAATTTTTTATACTCGTATATATTTATTATATTTTTATGATTTATAGTTTTTATTTTTTAAAATACATTTGTAAGCTAATTTTACTTTATATGGCCATATTAAGTATGTAACAACATATTTTTTAATTAAATATGTAATAATATATTGTTTTTATGATCATAAATTATTATATATATATATATATAACTTTTAATAAATATAAATAAAATTATCAAAATATTAATATAGATAAGATTTATGATCATATATGGACTTTTAAAATATGAATTTATTTGTCTTTCTTTCGTAAATATTTAGACAACAAGTATAGAAGGTAGCCGAAAGTGGTACCTCCACCAGAAGACGTTATTAGGTTGGACATGGATGTGGCCCACCGGGATTTTGGCCGTCGTGTGAGGATCGGCTTCATTGCTCGAGATTCACGGGGCGCGATCGTTGCGGCGGGCTGCCAGAAGATCGGTTGTACAGCCACTACGCTGCTCGGGGAATTACATGCAATGCTGGTTGTTATTGGCTTTTGTTTAGCGAATGATATTGGTCCGGTGGCGCTCTACACGGACTCTCTCCTGGCGGTGTATTTACTTCATGTGTCCCATCACGAATCCAACTCCCTCTGTGACGATTCGGTTGAGGCTTTCGCGCATGCGCTGGATCATTTGGTGCTTGAGTTTCTTCACACCAGGCTAATCGAGCTGCCCATGAGCTAGCTCGCTTTGCTTTCGTGTGTGATGATGTAATGATCTGGAAAACGAGTTTTATAACATGGCTTTCGGATATTGCTCTCTCTGACATTTCTTAATATATGAGTACTTTTCTCTTAAAAAAAAGTATAAAAGAAATTTTAAACATTTAAAAATAATCAAGCCTTTATAACTTATATCTATATAATATATAATATATAATAACGACTACATATTATCGTAATTAATAACTTTTATTTTTAATTATGTTTCATACGTATATAGTTTCTAAAAATGATATGTATAAATGACATATCATATTTATGTATTGATAATTTTGAATGGATAATTAATAATTAATATTACGATGGCATAATTCATAACAATAAATGAATTTTAGTAATATTTTAATTGAATGCCATTTCTATAGTGGCATGTAATAAATTTATGAAGATTTACTTATATACAATTAATAATATATTGTGTTATATAAATGATATATTCTATATAATGTATGTGTATATATATATATATATATAGTATTAATCTAGACAGAACCGATCACATACCCACCGTGGGCAAGCGTAATGTGCCCACCATTGATGTGGCAATTTTAATTAGGAAAGATAACTAATAAATCTTACTCTAATTAAAATTATCTTACTATAATTACAATTGCCACATCATAGTGGGCACGTTATGCATGCCCACGGTGGATAGGTGATCGGTTCTGATAATCTAGATATTATAGTGTATGAACGTTCATTAATTTAAACATATATTGTAGATTGTAGATTTGTGGTGTAAACGCAATTGACGAAGCCGGCGGTCAGGTACGATCATTTTCGCCCGTCGCGTCCCCCTTTTACTGAAAATTCTCAAGAAATCCCTTTTCCTGAAAATTCTCGAGAGAAATCATATAATCGTTCTAGGTTTCGTGCAATTCCTGTCAGAATTTATCTCTTACGGGTTCGATAATTCAAAGAGTCGATTCTAATCACAAGGTCAAATAATAATCTCTTTCATTTTCTGTTGTATATGCAATTGAACAGATCACAGGTGTTTCAGCTGCGTTGCCGTTGAAATTTTGCTGGAGGGCCGGTATTGGTTGACTTCATCAGATTCTGAGGCTTTTTTTTTTTCACTCCGATTCAAGTTGGCCTCTTTATCAAGTAATTTAGCTCAATCAAGACTAGGTTTGTGAATTACTGGTGTTAGAACAGGTCAATACTTCTTATTAATAATGAAATTTTTTGTGTTCAATCCAATAGATGCAAGACTATCACGATTTCTTTTGTATGTCCATCTTGCTGTTATCTTTGAAGCTTTGTGCTCGTAATTATTTGAATTACATCTGTGAATTGCAATAAGTTTCGACTTTTTAATTGCAAAATCTTGGATGATCAATACCTACATGAGTATGAACGAGTATCTTGTAAAAAATTGTCTTGGATTTGATGTGATTTGTTGCATAACCTTTCTTGTATAGGTGACTCAGTTGTGAATGGTTTATTATCTTTTTCTCAGACAATGGCAGCTTCGGGTGACGCATGGGTAAGGGAATATAATGAAGCAATTAGACTTGCTGACGATATCACTAACATGATATCTGAAAGAAGTTCACTGCCACCTTCTGGGCCAGAAGCACAGCGGCATGCATCGACGACGCGGAGGAAAATTACCATATTGGGAACCAGATTGGATAGCCTGCAGTCTCTTCTACAAAAGCTTCATGGAAAGCAATCTCTGTAAGTTGTTTAATTGCTCTTTCTTAAAATTTGAAACTTATTGTAAGACTCAAATTAGGTAGTTTATTTTGTAGTATTATTTTCATCTGTCCCGATTTGCCTTTCCATGGTTAAACACACTTTAATTGCCTTCCTGTATTTCAACTTTGGCTTAATCTCTTGTAATGGTTCACATTCCAAGCCCTAAATGATTATCTAGTAGATAAATAACCGGTACGAATAGCAACCATAATTTCAGTCATGACTTGGGAGAATAACGTGGTATATTTATGAGCTTCCAATTGTTTTATCTTCCCTTTTTTATTTCTTTCTGCATTTGTGAACCACTATATAGTTTCTTAAATTCTATTTTTGTTTAAATACACTTTTTTATCACCAAGTTATTTGGTCTGACAGTAAAACTCCTGTGTTTGGGTTATGCTGATGTAGTACTTGGTTTCATCCTGCTTTCTTCTGTATGCAGGACAGAGAAGGAAATGAATCGTCGCCGCGACATGGTAAATAATCTGAGATCAAAAGTAACTCAGATGGCTTCCACATTGAGCATGTCAAACTTTGCTAATAGAGACAGCTTACTTGGCCCGGAGATAAAGCCTGCTGATGCGATGAGCAGAATTAGTGGCCTTGACAACCAAGGGGTTGTTGGTCTTCAAAGACAAGTCATGAGAGGCTAGTTTCTGTAGCTATGATCTTCAACTTCATTTGGTTTTCCCCTCTAATATTGATTCATATTCTTCTGACCCTGCAGAGCAAGATGAGGGTCTTGAAAAATTGGAGGAGACAGTCATAAGCACCAAACACATTGCACTTGCAGTGAATGAAGAACTTGATCTGCATACAAGACTGATTGTGGGTTTTCTTTTGTTTGATTTTGTAAACTATACTCATAGTGTGTTCTGATTATGAAGTTCATATCTGTTGATTTATAGGATGATCTTGACCAGCATGTTGAGGTTACAGACTCCAGACTACAGGTAAAAATTTGTATATCCACATTTCTGCTGTATTTTTTATGGTTGTTGTGAATTTACCTCTAATATTAAATCCTTTGCATAACATAGTACGTTGAAAATAATGCTTTCATCTCAGTTTGAAATGAGGTTAGGTGTAGCTCGTTCACTTTGATTTAATAGAATTATGAGAAAAAAATAATTAAATATAAAGTAATATTGGGAATACATGCTTTATAAGAGATTCTAGATTCTAGATGATATTTTTCTTAAATCCAACAATGTGCTTGTGAAAACAACACAAAAATCATGATACGCCAAGATGGTACCGTCATGTTGTAAAACTAAGGAGACGTTTACTTTGTGTGATATGATTGATGGATAAAATATAAGATTGAGCAGTTGAAGGATTAGATGATAAATCTTGTCCCTCATGGTAAATGCCCCCTCCCCCTTGGGGGCGTTTACTTTGGAGGATTAGTCTTGATAGATAAATATAGTAAGGCTAATCCCTTGTTTACTTAATCATTCAAGCTAGTTTTTCTTGATTCTTATCCCATGGAAAGGGTGGGATTGGAGAAATCTTACTCTTAAGGATAAAAATACTCAATCATACATATAATCAATCATGCAAAGTAAACACCCCCGAAAGGATTAGTTTAATCTGGAAGTAAGAGACTTCTGCATTTTGAAACCTGCATCTGTGTAATTGTAAACCTTTGTCTTCTTTCATCTCATCTTCCTCCCCTTATATTCTGCAAATCAACGAGGTTTAATTTTTTTTTCGTTGTTATCATTATTGTGAACTGAACAGCGAGTACAAAAGAGACTCGCAATATTGAACAAGCGGACTAAGGGTGGCTGCTCCTGCATGTGTCTGTTTCTATCAGTTATAGGGATTGTCATTTTGGTTGCTGTTATATATATGCTAGTCAAATATTTGTAAATTCGATCAAATATAGTTTCTCTATTTGCGCGTTTGTGTTTTCAAAGACGGCTATGATTTGTTGGTTAATGTTATGCTGTGTGGAAAGCTTTGTATGTATGTTTCAACTGAGACGAATACGGTTCTTGTATTGCTGATTAAGTGTATGGTTCCCAAATTTTGAGGCTTTGCACTGTAACTGTAAAACCTGTATTTGCAGCTTATGAACTCTTGTTGATTTTGGAGTATATTTTGCCTTCGGTTAGAACTTATCCTTTACTATCATAGTTCTGAATTTCCACTAATTTATTGCTGAATAAAAAAAACAGACTTCTTTTACATTGGATTTTGGTGAAAATTAATTTTATTCTGAATAAAGTACTAGTATTATTTAATATATAAAAGCATTATATTATGCATAAAAAAGCCTAATTTTGCTTGACATAATGTCATTATGTCAATAGTTAAGTACATCTTCTTTATTTCTTTATCTTACTTTTTGACAAATATATACAAACAAAAAATTACTTTCTTTCTACTATTATAAACTATTCATTTCTTAATATTCGTGTCCAAGCCTTTTAGCCTATTAAATTGGGATGGAGGGAGTAATATTTACATTCATCCATAAAAATTATAACAAAATTATCATTTATATTTTCAATTTCATTTACACTCGATATTTATAAAATATTAAATTATTTAACACATTAATTATAAACTTTTGTCATTCATACCGCATTACAATTTTCGTTGATTGATGATACAATACCTATTCTCAATTCAACAAGTCACAATTCCTTGATACCTATATAAAGAAAAGAATAATGTATACTTTAGTTGTCAACGAAAAAGAGTCTCACTTATCCTTTTTTTTTTCCACTAAAAGTATTCTTATTTTACTTTTTGAAATATCGCATTCTACATTTTCGCATATATTTAACTATAAATTATATTTTTATTCCATTTTTTAACTAATATTATATTTTTATGTACTAGCATTATCTCTATAAATTGTACATTTATTCTACTTACAACAACTTTAACAATTTTATTAAAATTCGTGTATAGCATGACACGAGACTCTTTTTTCGTGTGGATGGAGGTACTTATAAGTTATGTGAAAGAATTCAACTTTTTATGATATATTTATTAAAAAATAATAAGGATATAAATAAATATATTCTTTTTTAAAATGAAGATATAATTATTTGTGGATCATAATAACTTTAATGTAAATGACTTCAAAATGAAGATAGATAATTATTTGTTTATTAGTATATTGATTTTCCATTTTACGAAATGATTTAATAGAATGGAATGTTCAAGTAAGAAAATATAGTTATTGAATTAAAACGGATAAAGTATATAATAAAGTGGAATAAATGGTTCAAGACAATGTAAAGTTATTGTCAATTAATATAATCTTACTAGAAGCTTTATATTGATAGAGCATGACTATTTTTATTTTCTTACACCTTTTATAGATAATTTACTTCTTCAAGGAGAAAGTGAAAGTAATTAGATTGTGAACAACTTTGCGATTTTTGAAATCTTCAATTAATTTTCTCAATCCAAATAAATTTCATCATCACCATATATAATCCGGTCCTCGATCTTTTTCTCAACCCCCATTTCAACCCTATATATAACACCAAAAAAAAAATATTCAATTCCCATATATGATCATCATTGTTATAATTATTATTTGGTGCAAACATATTTACTTCAACCTATAGCTCTTCCCAGCAAACTAAAATCAGAAATGAAGCGTTCCATTTTGCCAGCTGCTCTTCTCGTTGTTCTCATTCTCTATACATGTAATATTATTTTTCCAGTTCAATCTCGCATTATATAATTATTCTTATTACATTTTTTTGCAAAAAGAAACTAATCCATTTAGAAATCTGCATATATTCTACGATTAATTATCTGTAAATACACAAAGTAAACTTAAATCTTGATTTTAATCAGTATTATTTTTTCGTCAATTAGTACATAAACTTTGAATTTTTCGGGATTTGGCCCTAATTACAATTCTGACAATATTTTATCTTATGCGGGCACTATAGTTTATTACATGAATGCTTAAATTTTACTCTCGTTTTCTTCTTCGTTATAACTAGCTTTATTAAAAAAAATGTATAATTAAATGTGTACAAAATTTTAATTCGGGTTGAATTCAAAAAAATCAAAGTTTTTATTTATTAATTAATTAAAATTTGAATATACTTTACTTTGTGTATTTATATACAATTAACCCTATATTTTTACTTTTATATAATTTTTTTTTGATAAATTATATAAGTAAACAAAAAAAATTCAAAGACTGCATGACGGAGGACTCGAACCTTTCTTCGTTACAACTAGCTTTATAAAAAAAGTGTATAATTAAATGTGTACATAATTTTAATTCGGGTTGAATTCAAAAAATTCAAAGTTTATTTATTAATTAACAAAAAATTGAATATACTTTACTTTGACGGAGGACTCGAACCCAATATTTCAGGTCTTGGACATTAACCTCTTACCGCTAAGGCCAACATACGCACACCACTTTTATATAATTCATTGAAGTTGGAGTTGTTCGTTGCAGGTAGCCTAACTGCAGCTAAATGTAAAGAAGAACTTCCTCCGACAGCAGAAAATTGCGACCCAAATAAATGTATGGCGGAGTGTAAGAAAAGGCACGGTGAGCTTGCCGCCGGGCGTTGTTTGGAAGTCGATGCATGTACTTGTGAATATGGCGGATGTAATAAAATACTTAGCAAATAATTAATGAATATACATCTTTTAATTTTATTTCATTAGGCTCCCCAATAAAATGGTGTTGTCAATTTAGTAATGCACTTGTAATAAACTTTTACCCACAAGTAACAATGTTATATATATGTAATGCCTCGTAATTTATATATTATTTTCTTTCTCTTTATGAAAATTCGCAATTAATCGCTTATATTTTTATTGTATAGAGGTGCGTTTACTTTGATGGAATAGGAAAGAAAAAATATATTTTTACCTATTTCCATTATTTTCAAATGTTTATTATGATAAAAAGTTCTTTTCGGATATGATGGAATGTGTGTGTGTATATATATATATAACGAATATACACGCAATGAAAGAAATCTCAATCGTGATTCTACTTTAAAAAATTATGTATAATAAAATTTAGTATTTTCTAATATCACATTTTTTTTGTGAGGGGATTCTATCACATTTATTTGTCTCTGATCAATGATCATGTCACACTTTTTAATAAATCTATCCATGTGAGAATTTTATATACTTTTTTTAAAAGTGAATTTAAAGAATAGACAAACTGTGTATACATATAAATTCAAATTTAAAAATATATTAAATTATAACAATTGTTTTTTGATTTTTTTACATGAAAAAATAACACGTACAACTAGTTTCTACGATAGCGAGCATCGGCATTTTTCCTTGCTCCCTCCAAGATAGTCTTGTCCGCAGCAATGAAGTAGGCTGCTATAGACGCTGCAATTCATCCAACAAGATAATTTCCGCATGAGATTTCATAGTATTATATTTTTTGCATCATATATTATGTTTTATTATTAATTGTTAGCGTATTTAATCAGGGAAATCATATCGTTGTATGCACTCACAATAGATAAATCAAACTAGAATTTGAATCATTTACTAAATGTGAAAAGGAGGGTATAGTATATAACTAAAATTCCAACGTATATGCTTAATTATAATGATGAAAACCTTAAAATATTTTAGCTAGACACATTACTAAACCGGAAAAGTAAAAAATAAAATTAAAATACAGCTTTTTCTATATGGGAATTTGAAGTATGATTTGTTTATTATTTATTCTGATAATTGCTAATATAGTATTAAAATTATTGGAAAATGTATAAAATTATACCAGAAGATATGATGAGAGCTTGACCAGTGTAGTTCAGATTTGCTTTTGCCCAAGGAATTGTACGAACTGCAACTAACTGAAATCACATAATCAGAAATACTCCAATACTCGCGGTCAGTCGGTCTATAAAATTGGGTGATGAAATATTCTTTTTTTTTTCTTTTTTTTGTAGACAAATCATTTAGTACTAATTATGGAGGTTGCTATTTTTAGTTATCGTTATATATTGCAACTGTTTTAATGTAAGATCAATCATCATAATTATTTTATTACGCAAAAACATACTATAAGTATATATATTACAAGTACTTTAACTTTTTTAGTAGGAGAAAGGGATTACAATATTTAATTGTTCTTCATCATGTAGGTTATGTATCTGTATATATTATTTTTTAAAAATATATAATTATGTAAACTTACAGTAGGAATTGATGTAGCAACGCCTGCGATAAATGCAGATTTGAATCCAGCGATAGCACTGGCTGAAAATTGACACAATTATTTACACTTTCTGAAAAAAGAGGGAATTTGCTATACAAAATTAAATCAAATCATGACAAATTAAGATAAAATGTGAAAAGAAAATGTATTTGTTGTAATAAATAAATAGAACACATACCTTGGACACAATTTTGAGCAGAAATTTGATTTTCTCTAGATGATCCCATTGTTTACTGGCGTTTAAATAAGTTAATTTCCTCTGAATAAGTTGTAATAAAATAAGTATAATTCACCAAAAAATGGAAAAAGAAAAAAAAAGTAAGAAGCACTAAAAAAATATAGTTGGAGAGGTCGCTTGCCTTCATTTATACTTTGACCAGAAATTCAATGAATGGTCCTGCGTTATTTGCAAGGACAACAACCTCTCATAGCCTTTTCCCAAATTTTGTATTTTTTATATATCGAATTATATATCAAATGTGTCATGCAAATGTGATATTACAACATATACATAAAAGTATTGAGAACCATACGTTCTAATACTCCTTTTCGAATTCTAATACATTATATGGGTAGTTGCGCCCATAATTGCGCTAAAATACACGAACTTTTTTATTTTTATGGTTTTACACGTGAACTTAAAATTATGCCTCTAAATATATGAATTTACACATGATGAAAATTTTCGACGAATGACTCATTGATATAATTTTATATTCTTGTACATAAATTTACCTTATGTTCAACTACGTCATTTACGAAGACTTTTATTTAAACCACGCTGACAATTCCGACTTCTACCTTAATGTTTATCAATGTATTTGAAGACAAACTTTTAAGTTCATATACAAAACTAAAAATATATAAAAGTTCATATCTAATCATTCAGATCGAATAGAAAATAAAATGTACTACTAATTTTGTAAGTTTAGATTTCAAATAGGGTGTTGTCAAAAAAAACAAAAAAAAGAATAGATAAACTTTCATTAATGGTTATTGAATAACAATGGAAATAAGTACCCGAGGCCCAAATATGACCCATTACTTTTCATGGGCCTTGTGTACTAATCTTGATTTTTCAATGCTATGAGTAGCTTGATGCTCTTTAAAAGTTTATTTAAATGTATTGAGCACTAAAAATAATATTATCCACGAATCCATATAGTAAATTTTGTTGGGGTGTGGTGGACAAAAAATTAATTGGATAAAAAATATTATTTTGCAGAAAAAATCACATGCAAATGAACAGCAGAAAAATTATTATAAGGGAGAAAGTCAGAATGCTTTAATAAATAATTATAGCATATATCAATATCATACAAAACGACACTAATATTATAGAACAACTTCCCTTCATGTTCGATCTCCAAAAAAAAACTTCCCTTCATGGTCAGCGCCATTGTGTAGTCATATAAATATCCAATAATAATAATGTGTTTTAATTTAAATACAAAATTTGATCCAGCAAATTATGATTTATTTGACTATGATTACCTCAAAAGATGAAAGTTGTGACGTATGCAAAACGTGTACTTATAGTTACGAGCGCCTTTATTTCCGGCCGACATAATAAATTATGATTATCTCCAAAAAAAAATATGGTTTTCATTACTAATGGTCTTCTAAATTATTTAACACCCGAGCAAAATTAAAATAAAGTACAAACACTCCACGGCAAATCATGAAGGATCTCTCACATGCATAAATACGTGTACACATGAGTAATGTAAATATTATGGAGAAAATATTATTTCATCCGTCCGCGATATCGTTTTCACATTATGGACGGCGTGAATTTTTAAAAAAATAGTGGATAGTAGTGAATATGTACTGCGTGAAGTTTGAGTCTCATTATTGTTGTGAGTGGAAGTTTGTGGACCCCACTTCTATAAATGAAAGTGAAAACGATATTGCGGACGGATCGAAATGGCAAATATGGAAACCATATCACGGACGGAAAGAGTATATATATATATATATTTTTTTTTTTAAATAATTGTTTTATATTGTATGTATATATTGTAATTAATAACTATATTTTTAGAGCTCGTTTACTATCTGGAATAATGTATGATATACTTGAGTAAGATATTTATTAATTTATTAGATATCAACATCATATTTGATAAGATATATAAAAATTGTGTTATGTTATCACACAAATATAATACAGAATAACAAAAATATGAATACTAAATAACGAGTAATTAATTTATAGAAGAGTTTCATTTTTTTTTACCAAACAACATATTATGGTATTGTTGTATTTATCTCGCTCTTATCATGTACAACAAACGAATCTTTTATATTTAAATTCTATTTCAATTTTTGATGTGTTTATGAACATGTATTTTAGGTACGTTCAGTCGATCGTTAGCTATCGGAAGATGAAATGATATGTAAAAGCATTAACAATATTGATAATATAAATCTTAATTTATAATTTGGCACATGTTGGGATACAATATATGAAATTATATTTGTCTTTAATAATTAACATGCATGTGTATAAAATAAATAATTAAAATTGCTAAAAGGTTAAAAAAATAAAAGAGAAAAGAAAAAGCAAAGAAAGTGACTTGACTTACCTTTGGTCAAAACGTTCAACCAATGGATGAATTGTAAAATGGAAAAAAGATAAATAAATTAAAAGAGCAACCCTATATGAAAGCTCTGTCTCGGGAAATTGCAGTAAACTCAGCCCATTCCCTCCTTTTTTTCACTCCTCTCTCTTTCTCTCTCTGCAATTAATCGATCTCTGGTACGTAAAAACGCCATCATTTCTCGAGTTTTTGTTCTGCTTGATTTTGCATTATTTGCATTTAATCAAAATGCAACTCAGTTAACTGTGTTTTTTTTTTGTCGCATCACCTGATTATTTTAATGCTCGTATGTGTTTTTTGTTTTTTTATTTACTTGCTTTTGACTGATTAGCTCTGATCGATCTCGTTCGCGTATCTTAGCTGGAGAATTGGTGGATGCGACGGTGATTCATACCAATCGGTTGTTGTTTACTGAATTGAGTATTGATTTGCGGTTGATTTGTGCAGTTACTTTAATTTTGCTTTAATTTCTGGAAATGAGGAGAATGCATGTTGATTTTACTAATTTTGGTTCTGTTTTGGTAGTTTCTAGGGCCGGAATTTTACTTGTGACGTGAATCAATGCCATATCGGTTTGTTGTTTTACTAGCATTGTATGCTGGATATCTACATTGGATAGGAATTTGTTTCATGATGGTATATGTGTGATTGGCTGGTTGAAATTGATTTAAAATCACGGATCTAGGCGATTATGCAAATTTGAAGATAGTTTAGCTACTATAGTTGACTTCAGCGCTGTTTTCCTAAGAATTGTATGATATTTAGTAAACTTCGTCGATCAAGTAGAAATATCCATGAGATGTGCTACTTTTATTATCAAATTTATTTGTGTTACACACCGGTAGATATAGTGCTGATGTAGCTTGTGCATTGTGTCCTGACATTTCTTTTTGTCCTTCCGTTCATGTTCTGGCGACTGACCATGAATAAAATCAATGGTGACAGATGGAGCAGGTAAATTTCGTTCGCCCTAATATCTGTATTAATAATGTAACGTAATGAGTTCTGATATTTTGTGATTTACGATGCAGTATGAAAAAGTGGAGAAGATTGGCGAGGGAACATATGGAGTAGTATACAAAGCTCGTGATCGTGTAACTAATGAAACCATTGCCCTGAAGAAAATCAGGCTGGAGCAAGAGGATGAGGGGGTGCCAAGCACTGCTATCAGAGAGATTTCTCTTTTAAAAGAGATGCAGCATGGAAATATTGTAAGGTACGATCAAAACACAAATGGTTTGGCTGCATAGCACATTAGAGCGTCAAAAATGAATATTGCACGGAATGTTCTCTTTCGTCCATATGATATTATGCTTTAGATAACCTTAATGAAATCCAATCGCTTCAATATACAATCTACCTATCTCTGATTTCCAGGATTCATGCACTAAACTTCCTCTAATGCTTGGGTTGCAGGTTGCAGGATGTGGTGCACAGTGAGAAGCGTTTGTATTTGGTATTTGAATACCTGGACTTGGATTTGAAGAAACACATGGATTCTTGTCCAGAGTTCTCACAGGATCCTCGTCTGATAAAAGTGAGTGACTTCAATCTGCCTTATCCTTTATCTATGGAAGACTGCTAGATTTAAAAGTTAAATTTCGAACCATGCAAGCATACTAGAAAGAATGTATGTGTGTGTGTGTATTTACAAAATTATAATAATTCATACAGTGTTGTGAATAGTCTTTTGTTTGCAAATTGATATTATCACTAAGTTGACTTCACTCTTACAGACGTTTCTGTATCAAATACTATGTGGAATTGCCTATTGTCATTCTCATCGTGTTCTTCATCGAGACTTGAAACCTCAAAACTTGCTAATAGATCGGCGTACCAATGCACTGAAACTTGCAGACTTTGGACTGGCCAGAGCATTTGGTATTCCTGTCAGGACATTTACACATGAGGTAGATGCTTCAAAACTTGATACTATATTTGCAGGATTTTCTACCTAAATAATAATTTTTAACTGCCTTGATTGTGTAGTTTCTATTTGTGACTTGTGAGAATTGTTTCTGATCTTCCAAAACATGACTACATGACAAACCCAACGTTTGCGAACTGCTTCATATTCTATCTGTGCTCCTGATATGACCTTATTCCTTTCCAGAGTCACCGGCTGTATATCTCAAACAAAATTGGTCTGGATGTTTCGCATAATAGTATATATGATCATCTTAAACCTGACTCAAGAAAGGATCTCTTACAAACTGGCCAATAAATTGTTTCCTTTTCTTTCTCTCAACCATCAATCTCTTTGGCAGGTTGTGACTCTATGGTACAGGGCTCCAGAGATTCTCCTTGGTTCGCGGCACTATTCTACTCCTGTTGATGTGTGGTCCGTTGGCTGTATATTTGCTGAGATGGTAAACAAGCAGGCATTGTTTCCTGGGGACTCTGAAATTGATGAACTCTTCAGAATTTTTAGGTGATACATGTGGAACAACAAATCATTTTTCACAATCATCAACTTTTCCTTCCACTACCGAGTTTCATCTTTTGTAATAAGATTCGTACCAGAGTTACATATTTATGCTGTGTATTAACGTAATGAAGGGTCATGGGCACCCCAACTGAGGACACATGGCCTGGAGTAACATCCCTGCCCGATTTTAAATCATCATTTCCAAAGTGGCCGTCCAAGGTGATTAGTGTATATCTTTACCTTTTCAGTTTCTTTCTTTGAAACTATCAGAATATTCAAGTTTTAATTGATATCTCTATATGCAGGATCTGGCAACTGTGGTACCAAATCTTGATTCATTTGGCCTTGACCTCCTTCGTGTAAGTTCGTTTCTATTGAAGAATTTTCTAGAGTCATCTAGAGTTCGCAAAGAGTACTTAGAATCATTCTTGTAAAGAAGTTCTGAGTTTCTCATTGAGTTGCTTAGAACGATATTAATATAAAACTTCTTCATATAGTATTAGAACTTCAGATGAAGATTACATCACTTAATCCTTCATTTCTACCATATATTTGTTTTGCATTAGAGTGGTTTGCCTTTGCAAATCACCGGCATGCAATTTTTCAACATTCATTTTTTATTTTAAAAGTTTAATTTTCACCAGCTTTACATAAGAGACTGGCAGCCTGACTTATTCTTTTACATAAGAGTAGTCTGTACAATGATTCTATTTTAGTTGATCGTTGAAAACAGTTTTGCACGTGGCTGACACAGTGTGCATGTTTTACAATCAAAGAAAAGATAGTGATGTTAAGACAATTCATGTATTGTTTCTCTCTTGCAGAAAATGCTGTGCTTAGATCCTAGCAAAAGAATCACGGCAAGGGCTGCTCTTGAGCATGAGTACTTCAAGGACATTGACTTTGTCCCTTAATACGGTATTATCCTCATCCCGATGCAAATGTATATTTATTATGTGCATCTGTGAGGTTCTAAGTTATCAGATATGAAACGCATGATATCCGGGTGAATCGGGTGATGTTACCTCCCTGTTTTTGGTTTCTTGGGTGTGCTTCGGTTGTTGTTATGGGCAAAGCAATTCCGGACTTAACAGTAGCTCGTTCTTTCACTTGCTTATCGCCCTCCTTCTGTGGTTGCTTCATTTTTGTCGGGTTCGTTGTAGGATCGGGTTGTTGTAAGACATTTTAGATTTGGCTTGCTCTTTATAGTAGATGTTATGGTGTGCTTTTGGTTGCTTATTCAAGTGTTACCTTTGGCATTGTTTCAACGTACTACTTTATAAGCTATGTTTTTTTGGGGTGATTTGTTTTCCTTTTTTGTTTATCTAGAATACTAGTATTAGTATTATGCTAAAAGGACTATTAGGGACTGACTGTGAAGAAAGAATTTGAATTTGAATTTGAATAGATTTGGTAATAATAACTGCAAAGCTTGAGTACTACTATAAGCCATTTTTATTTTTTACTAGTGTTAAAAACCTGATTTGTATCTGAAAAAGATGTGAAAAACTACTTTAATGGGATAGAATTACATCTTTATATCATGGAATTAATAAATTTATATACCTATTATAAAAGAGGTTTGTTTTACAAAATTTAACTTTAATGTGTATATTTATCTGCTACTATCATGGAAGTGTGTATAGTAATAAAATTTGACTATACATGTAATATCCTAACTTATTTTCATTGTTGAAGGACTCTTTAATAATTCAATATATATTGTACCTTAGTACAAGATAATAATGATAATATGTATCTATCTTTTACATGTATATTTGTTGATTAAATCTTTTGCGCTGCATTTATTTTGCACGTCTCAAATCCAACTTATAAATGAATTCAATAAATATACAAGCTCACGGGCAAGGAGTGATCGTAAATCGGATTTCAAAAGTTTAAACTTGAACGGTTAATTGCAACCCAGTGACAAATTTATTGATTTTGTGTGGATGAGCTGGCTTTATGTATTCTTTTGAGATCGACAACTCTTATTCTATGTATTTTCCTCGATTCATCTCTTTTAGAGTTAAATCATAATGGAATAGTTCTGATTCAATTATTCTTCCCTTTTCCAGTAAGTTAACGTTGGGCCTTCACAAAAAATGCCTTTGAACCATATTACTTTATCATTGAAAGAAACTTTTACATCATGCGGAATGGAATATGTGAAATGGGCCATCACGGTATTTATGTGATCTCAATTGAATAACGAAGTTTCTCGAGTCCGAAAATCCATGTTTAGATATTTATAAACTATTCGTCCATTAAAAAATTCTCTTTTTATTATTTTGAAACGTTCGCAAAAATTAGTCCATTCTCATTTTTGATAACTTTATATCACACGGTGAACTATTTTCTCCATTCAGAATATTATTATTATTATTATTATTATTATTATTAAATGGGATATTTTCTCCATTCGTAATATATTAATCATTTTTATTAAAATTTGTGCCATCCTCTTTTAAGACTATTTTTTGTGGACGGAGTAAAGTATTAGAATCGGCTTATCCAATTGAAAGTAGGATCTTTGTCAAGTTGATACCGGACAAATGAGACTTCAACAATTTATTCTAGACTGTTTAAAACCCCTTTGTTAAATATAATTACGATAGCAATTTCAATTATGTGAAGAAGAGTTAAATTTAGAGATCGGAGCATCTAAACCAACACAAGAATGTACGGAAACTGATCATCCGTATTCATCGAGTCAAAAGTTATTTCATTCTACAAAAAGCAACATTCTCTTATATATTCAAAAGTTTTTACATTCTACGAGTAGAAACTAACGTTCATTCACTTATTTGGCATCATCGTCGTTCCTCCACTTCCACGTAGGCGAGTTAACGAGCTTCTCTTACAAGCTGAAATTACGACAAGAAAAAAAAAAATATATCAACGTTTAATTTGTAGGTATATACATGTATATATACACAAACGCACAACGATGAAGACCTGAAAATAGTTCTCAAGCTTCCTCTTGAGTGCTGCATGCTGTTGTTTCACCTCTTGGAATGTTCTCACGCACCTACAATAATAGCTTATACATATTATAACTCTAAATTAAAAAAAAATAGAAATAATTAAATTCCCTACCAAAATGGTGTGATATTATAAAATATGGGCATACATCTCAAGTGTTAAAGTTGGCATGTATACATGAGATAAGGGAAACAAAAAATACCCATCGATGTTCTCAACTTTGCAGTATTCTTGAAATTGTGTGCATTCCTTCTTCACTTTTTTGGCACCAATGCTGCAGATACAAACCAAATATGATCAAATAAGCACTGTAAAAAATTAGGAAAATAAGACAATGGTGTCGTATACGTACCTAGAGCTGCTACCCTTGTACTGATGCATAATATTATCCAGTTTCTCGAAGTCCCATGGAGTATTTTCTCTGAACCGAGCACAAACATTAGGAAATAACAAAATTCAACGAGGAAAATTTCTCTTAGTGATACTAGTAAGGTAGAATCTGACGATGATATTTTTATGACTTACAGTGTCAGTTCTATGTTTCGAATAAGGCGGGCCGAGTCCGTGTAAAATAGCTTGACCACTTCTTCCACAAAGTTGGGGTTAGCTTCATCTTGCAAATCTTCCAATTGAAGGAACTGTTCATCAAGGTATCCCTGAGAGAGAAGCAACACTTAGTTAAGGAGGCAGAAATGATATTGATAATGAGAAATAGAAGGCATATCAATACATCACCTT
Source organism: Salvia miltiorrhiza (assembly GCF_028751815.1). Classification (NCBI taxonomy): domain Eukaryota; kingdom Viridiplantae; phylum Streptophyta; class Magnoliopsida; order Lamiales; family Lamiaceae; genus Salvia; species Salvia miltiorrhiza. Next base: position 63,421,409 of record NC_080389.1, on the reverse strand, counting down.
CAAAGTTATTGATCAATTATATATCTGCAGTTCTCGAAAGACTGTTATTTAAAATGCCCGAGAATTTGGATAAAAGCGCTACAGTTCTTCAAGATTGTATTAAGAGGAAAATCTTATGGGGATGGTTTCCTCTTTTAGGAATTTTATATGAAAGGTCGTGATAATATACTAAAACAAATTCATTTGAATAACAACTTCGTATAGTTCCAAATAACTTCATACGATTCAAATGTGATGGGCTAGAAACACTGCCAAACTTCGTTAAAGAAAATATTTTTCTGTGGTAAAGTAGAAACTAACCTGACTGAATAGAGCGTTTCTCATGTAGGAAGCTTGGCATTGCAGTTGATTACTCTCCATTGTATAAAATAAGAAGAAATAGCACAAAGCAAGTGAAAAATAAAATAGATGGGATTTCTGGATGTGATAGGAAAAGAGCCTAAGGTTGCATGCGTTTATATAGGTGAGAAAACTAGATGCATAAATGGAGAAAAAGATCTAAGGAAGGCCCCCAATTTCCATGTGTACTTTTTGTGTATGTATTATCTTGGTTTCAAAACATTGTAACATCTTGCAGTTATTTTGAAATGTCCAAAAAACATTTGAAAGCATATTAAAAATTATGCAAAATACAGCATCGCTCTATGTGATTAGGAAACATTATTAACTTAACATGTTCAAAAAACATAGCTTGGATGTGTTAAAGAAGTATAGCTTTAACATGTTCAATAGTAAGACATAATTTAATGAAGAGCTATCCAATGACATAGATAGATGGAGACATTGAGCTCAATAATGACTAAATTTTTTCATGGACCAACCACATCTAATATCTTACACTATGCTATAGTTTCCATAATCAGGATTTTTTTTATGTTTTGACTATTTAACCTCAGATATATAAATCCTACTAATATTAATAAGATTACTTATTGCTTATACATATATTGTAGTATTGATTGGTATTTTACCACCAATGGACATTTACTTTGTGTGATAGGATAGATAGACAAACCATATTATTGAAGTATTTTGAAGGATTAGATGATCAAACAAGTTGGAAATTAATGAATCTATCAAAGTATATAGCAGCTTAACTTATATTTTTCTTATCAAATCCTATCACTGAAAGTAAACACCCTCAAGAATATCAAGTAGTGGTGTCAGACTTAGAAATGAAGAAACTGTGCGAGTGAGACACACACACACACAATATTCTCTTACAGCTGAGGTTTTTGTCATCCCGGCACATTCTAACATGTGTCCCTTCACCATTAAAGGTTTTAATGTCCTGGTCCCTTCTTGCTCACCTCCAAAATCCCCATGATACCACACAACACACACATGTGAACGTACACAACATTCGAAGAAAAACTATGCAGTAATCTCTCTTCTAAACTCACTGAATTGGAATCTAATTCATGTATTTCTTACATAGGATCTAATTACATATAAATGGTTAACTCAATTGATAGTTTTGGCAGAAAAAGGGAAATATATTACCCAATGGTACAAATATTGACACTTTGCAAAATATTGATGCTTTGAGATAGCCAAGCCAAGACCAAAAAGTACAAGCTGTTAAAGATATACATTTCAGCATAATTAGTGTGCTATAAGTGAATTTAAACGTTAGAACGATGATTCTTGATGGCCAATCATGAAATGATCGTGGATGCTGTAAGAGAAACTAGAAAGACGCAATGACAAAGACCTGAAGGAGTTCTTATCCTCATCAAACTTTTCTGACTCAGTCGCTTGTTTATAATTGGGATACCACTTTTAGCTCATATAACTTTCTGTAACTTTTGCCAGAAAATTAGGATACCTTGTGTGCCACTTCCAAGGGATCAATGAAAATATCACAGTTTCTCTACTCCACCAGGCCCCCCTCCCCTTGTACTGTTTCACTGCCCTAATTTCTTAATACAGTATTTAACACCAAACTTCACTAAACACGATCACTAGCGTCCATGTATACTTACATGTCATACAGCTGATGCATAGCCATATTTATGTGTAATGTGAAATACAATAAGTGGTCGTTTGGTTCGAGTAGAGGAATGGAAAGGGAATGGAATCAAATAAAGGGGTGGAATGGTAACAATAAACATTACTTTTATTGAGTGTTTGGTTTAACAATGGAAATGAATCATTAGTAAGAGATTCCCTTTCTTTTGTTTCCCCTCTATTTTGAGGGGTAACAAATTGGGTGATTGGATCACCCTTAAGTAAGGGTAATGGTTACCTTATTATCCAAACCAAATAATGAGTAATGGATTCAATTAATTGATTCCCTTTCCAACCTCCAAAAACACTCAACCAAACATGGGCTAAGACTGAAACAAATAAGGATGAATTATATTTATGGCTCCACGAAAAACTATTGCTGATTTTCAGAACCAGCACATAATCATCCCTAGTAATTGATGAGCAGACATGAACAAAGCTTAAAAAAGATGTAAACCTAGCCTACAGTCAATAATAAGTGAAGACAGTCCAAATTTGTCCAAGCTGTAAAACTCCCCAAAAAGATTCTGTATTTGGCTCGGGTAGTGGTAGGCTGGTAGCATAGATATTTCACATTTCTAAGCAACAAACCAATAATTAACAGGAGGAATAAACTACTAAAATGAGGAATCCAGGAAGGGATGAAAACTGAAAGAAATAATAAAAATAAATAAAAAAAACTCACCAATGATTAGAAAGAGAGTGCATTTACCTTTGAATAAGCAGCCTGCAATCCTTATCAGCATTGCAGCAATCCCACCATAAGGTGCAAAGTGAAAGCAGGGTTCAGAGATGTTCCATGAATAATTAGCCCATGAGCAGTCTCTGTCCACGTGTTGATGTGGATGAGAGTGGTCACAAAACCAGCTTTTTTAAAGAAACAAATGCTTTCAGGCATCCATAAGAATGTGATTTTCACTCTATACAGACAGATGGGATTCTCTTTTCCTATGTGTTGTGATAAGGAACCCACTGAGGATATGATAATCCTCACAAATGCACAACGTCATTCCACAACAAAAGTAAATATGAAAAGAAGTATTCCTTTGCATCCAATAAGCTACCAAACCTTTAAACCCCAAGCTACTGTAAATGATGTTTCTTTGGAGCCATAATCATGTTTCAGCATGCTCAAACCTCCTCCTCTCTCGATTCTAAGCATATGCAAAACAAAATCGGATACATCATATTTGGGCCTCAGATTTTTGGGACTCAAATCTACATATATTTGCTTGCATAACTCTTGTGGCATGGTGAAGGATTGTATTAACATGATTCACATTCAAAGAAAGTCATAGAATATTAGAAATTCAATCATCTGCATAACAATTTCACATTACACACTCAAAGATTCTCATAATAGCAGGCAAGTAGGTGATGTACAGTATGTCGGTACTCTCTACCTAAAAACATCAATATCCAACCTGCTTCTCACACTAATATGGCTTCATTTCTCCACCAAATTATTCACCGATTCGAACAACTTAAATATAAGCAATTAAACCAAAAATATATGCTAGAAAAAAACTCAACTCTTCAGCAAATCAAATATGTGACGAAATATAGGCTGGAAAAAATTCTTCAAATCAAATACTGAGATTATATCACAACAAAACCAAAAAATCAAACTCACGATAATAAATTTCAAAAGGCAGGCAGCATAATCGTCATGAATTTAACCAATTAATGATTTCTTCGAACCAAATATGAGATTAAATCACAATGAAACCAACGAAACAAACTCAGGAGAATAAATTCCAGAAAGCAGACAGACAGCATAATCGTCACTCATGAATTTAACCAATTCAATTACACACAAAAACGCGTTCCCCCTAAAACCTACAACAGAAGAATATCCACGCAATGAGCGGTCAAAATGAGCATATATGACTTTATACTCATTCGAAATAATATTTACTATTTTCCCCTTCGCATCAACAACAATCTCGTCATCGTAAACCGAAATTCAGCTAAACAAAAATCGTGTCACCTACTATTGAGCTACAATAATCACTTACCGTTCACACAAGTGATTACAGTCGTCTTCGCAAAAATACCAGCTCCTCGGCGAAAATTTTAGCATGAAAACCTAAAAAGTTGCAGATTCTACGGTAATGATGATACTCGATTACATTTACAATAAAAAAAAAAAACGACATTCAACCGGTGATTTAACTTTGGTGAAGAGAAATCGGCTGGTGTTACGGATCGATAGATCGGCTGTTGTTGATGAATGAAATCGAGAGCTTCGATTTGTTGCTGCTTTCTTAGGGAAATGGACATTGTAATTAGCATATCCAGCATGAAACTTTCGTGATATTGTATCGCGTGTTCTACGATTTCAGATGCAGCAAAATAGGATTTAGTTTGCCAGTGTGCTGTATGCATGTATAGCTTTATACCCAAACTAATTTCTTTCATATTCCATGTTATATTTTCCCCTTTGGATTTGCCGCCGAAGGTTTTAATAAGGTCTTTCAAGCGTTTAGGTTTTATTTTTGTTTATTTGTTTGAATAAAATTTCGATTTCATCATTATCCCGAGCTATCACAAAACTAATGACTACACATAATCACAATTAAATAATTGAAATATTGATACTATAATGGAATTGTCCCCAACTACACATAACTATAAATAATTACCCGAGCTATCACAAAACTAGTGAAAGACTCTCGAATTCCAAGTATCAGTTATAAAAATATCATGTGTGGCTCGTCATAATTTTTTTTAAAAGATGATTAATAATAATTCTCTATTTTTATCTTTGGTGATTTGAATCTTCGATCTATCATGTGGCTCACTATAATATTAATATATATATATATATATATATATATATATTAAAAAAAGGGCATGAAACAGTGTTGCTTAAGCTTTCTGTGATTGACAATTGGGAATATCTTTATCAAAAAATCGAATGTGTAGAAATTGATTCTAATACTATACTATATTTTTTTAAAAAAAATACACAAGATGATAAATGTATAATTGAAATAAAAATATTTAAATATATTGGGAGAGTTGCACGCCCTATTGCTTGAATTGGGTTCTACGTTGAGAATGGTTTGGGGCAGATCGAGGATTTTTAAATTGGGGGTACGAAAAAATAATCTGATAAACTTAAATGTAAAAAATACTCCCTCCGTCCCCAAAATAAGTTCCTCTTTGGGGACGGCACGAGTTTTAAGGAAAATGGTAAAGTGTATTGATAATGGAGATAAATATGTTATAATTAGTATTGGGAGTGGTGAAAAAATGAAAAAAGTGTTAGTAATTAGTATTGGGAGTTGTGAAAAAGTGAAAAAGTAAGAATAAATAAAGTATTATTAGTAGTGGGGTAGTTGTCCAAAAATAAAAAGAAAGAAAGATGAACTTATTTGGGAGACGTCCCAAAATAGAAAAGGAGGAACTTATTTCAGGGACGGAGGGAGTATTTTAGTGTTAAAAATAGTACATTCCAAAATATTTTCCAAACAAAAAAAAATAAAAAATACATAACTATCTTATTTATCATCCAAATAAATTTGAAACTATTAAAATCTTTTTCTTAACTCTAAAACTCTCAAACAATTTGACACACTAATTTTTTAAGCCGGCGCATATTACATCCAATGGATAATCGCAATTTTTTTCTCCGACTCTATCTAAAAAAATCAACCCTTTCTCTTTGATTTAATTTGTGTAATAATTTCCTCAAAAAAATTGTGTAATTTTTTTTTATTATTTGTTAACGTATGTAGCCGTGGTTTTCAATTTTTAACTTTAACTTGGGCGGCATGCCCAAATAAGGTATAGTCATTAATCATATGAGAAAGGGCTGCTAAGCTCGGTTGAGGCCTTGGGGGTGCTAAAATACACTAAACAATATTTGAATACATACATAATACTACTAAAAATGAATATAATTTGGGGGTACAATCGCCCCACTCTGTATCTGCCGATGATTTGGGGCCGACTGTCTTACTTTCAGATTCCATTTTGGCCATTCACGCGCTCCACAATACATACAAGAGCTCTGAATCTCTTAGTGACAATCTTTGGGAACTGTTTGAACATACTAGGAGGTTTGGTGATTGATTTTCGTCATATGAGGCGAACTGTGAAGGCAGTCGCCCAATAATTAGCTAGTCTAGCTATTACTTTTCAAAATTTAATGACCTGAAAGTCTGATTTCTCGTCATGACTTCTAGATATTTATTATTTCGATATTAATATACGGTATTTTTATTGCTTCAAAAAAAAAGATAATCAAATACAGTGAGCCACACATAGTCTATTTAGTTGAGAAACGATTCATAATATCAACGTAAAATTATATATTACTACACAAGTTTATTTTATATAAAAATAATTAATTATATTTGTCCTTAGATGCTTATAATATGGGCTTTGGATTCAAAAAAAAAAATAGATATAGGCATGAGGATTGTATAGTAAAATGGATTTCCAGTCATGTTTTTAGGCTAGAGACAATTTATAAACACAATTTTTTATGTACATTGGGATGTTTAGTGCAATCGATTTGGTTCAGTTTGGTTTGGTCGATCCGATTTTTTTAATTTTTTTACGATCCTTCTCAATTCATATGAAAAATATCGTTTGCATACATTAAAAGTGTTATTCACATGTATCATTTATTTTTACTAGTATAATTTATAATGTATCATTTTCTTATAATAGGTCATTTACTATACTCCAAATTAAAAAGAAAGTCGTGCATTTATGATTTTTCGTCAAAAGGAATGCCTGTATTTTTAAATATTATTTTTCCTCAAAAAAGTAGTCCAAATTAAAAATTATTTAAATTCTTTCCCCATTTTCTAAATTATTTCCAACTCTTTTAAAAAAAAAAAACTCACTTATCCATATACAAAGGATGTGTGTATATATAATGAATATATGTACTCCATTCATAATAGCACTACATAACTCCATAATAAAGGATACGTGTCTTGGCCAAACGGTAAGTGATTAATGTCCAAAATCTAAGATTCTGGGTTTGAGTCAACCGTTGTACAATTTTTAAATTTATTTATTTAATTTACTTGTGTAATTTATCAAAAAAAATAAATAAATCCAATAATAGCTCTACAATAAAATTTGTATATAATGAATTTTAGTTATCTGATATCACATTTACTTTCATCTAATAATCTCATAATTTTCAATAAATCTATCAATATACGTTTTTGTAATTGCATTTTGTAAAAGAAACAGAAAACAAATTGTACATATGTAAATACAAATAATAGTAAATTATAAAAAATTAAATTATTTTTAATTTTAGATAAATACGTAGTTCGGTGCATAGCGTAGGGGCACAATTAATTGTAATTTAAATGACAAATTATAGTAATAATCATTGCAAATTAAAAGAGTTTGTCAACGTGTTTTAGCAACATTTCAATTTTTTGATTTGTTATAATTTTTTATTTTTTTTACACGGGTTCGAACTTCAGATTCAAATTGATTAATAACTTTTGAGACACGTATTATCAATTTTATTATAAGATTTTGTCAATCTTATTAGCGAACGTTCAAATTATTACTTGAACTCTGCCATGCTAAACTCTCGAGTCACTTATCAATAAAATTTAAAATTTGCCATGCTAGTTTGAAAATGCCTTTTTAAGTATAAGAGCTATTAAGAAAAAGATAAATTACGAAGATTATGACGGCATGAATTTATTATGTGACGACATTTATGAGGTTATCGTGCATGTTAAGAAGAACGTGATTTTGAATTTTCATCATATTCAAAGAGATGTTAATCAAACTACTCATAGTTTCGTTAATTTTACTATTTTTTTAAGTAACTAGTAATGTAATGATTTAAAAATCGAATTAATCATTTATGAGTTATCATGCATTTCAAGAAGAACGTGATTTTGAATTTTCATCATGCTCGAAAAGATGCTAATCACATTACTTATAATTTCATTAATTTTGTTATTTTCTTTAATAATGTAATGATCTAAAAATCAAATTAATCATCTTATCTGGTAGATATTGCACGTGAGATTTGCATGCAATAAATAATTGTTCTTTTTTCCTTTGCAAGAGAGGGGAAATTAGCACCAATTCAACCTCGAAATATTAATATTCAAAAAAGGGAAAACCCTCGAAATATTAACAAAAATTGTTTTATTTACTTTTTCTATAAAAAAAAAGCGAAATTCCATTTAAATTTTATAGTTTTATGAAGAGAGCGGCTAATCTTGATGACTCTCTCTCCTGTCTCACACTCTCTCTCTAAAACAAGCTGTCAGTGTTGAGGTTTTAAGCGGCAAATGGACCTCAGGCCGAGGCTTCGACAATCCTTCTCCGGCTTCACGAAATTCGAGGTTTTTTTTTCTTCATATTATTCTCTGAAGTTATATGTGCTAAATAATTCGATCTATATCGCCCTCAATATTTACTTGCTACTCATGATCTTTGTTATCGATTGATCTTTTTTGTATAATTTTCTGAAGTCATCTGTTACCAATTGCATTGCTGAATGATTTAATTTTGTGGGTGCATGCATGATTGAAGAAAGGGGCTTTGAAGTTTTTTGATAGAGCACATAATTCATGCTTGGGTATTCGATTAGCCGAAATTATTTGTATTCTGAAAATGTTGAGATGAAAGGAAAGAAACTGGGATTCATTGGGATTCATTTGTATGATTATTTTCAATGAAAAAAAGGTAAATAGGTGTTTTACTTTTACAAGCACATTAGATACATTTTATTAACATACTCGAAAAGGAGGCTAGAATTTTGGGTTGTAAGGAATAAGGATAAGTTTAATTACATTTGATATTATTTTTCTGGTAGTTTAGATTTATTGGCTATTTTTTGTATATTGTAGTTGGATGGTTTTGAATCAAAACCATTTGATCCTGTATGAACAAATTAATAGTTGTATATTTTGACACAAATCAACTAAGTAATGGTGGTGATGAGCTAACTTAATTGTAATTTTATCTCAAATTTAGGTGTCAATGCCTTAACTTATTAGGGATGCTAGAATGCCTTCAAATTGTGCGATAAGGTTTGTTGAAGTATTGGAAGTTTTTTTTATGTTAAGTTATGCATTGTATGAGTAACTCAATCTCTTCCATGGGGAACTCATATTATGCCTTTGACCAGGTTCAAAAAATGGAGCGATTACTTGACGATTATAAAGAGCAAACTCTAGAAGACGAGTTCTGTAAGAAATTTGCAAGACTTCTCAAGTGAGTATTCGTTTAAAATTTTGCTTTAAGGAGTGCCTACTTCAGAAAAATGTGTGATGGTTCACAGCTTTTGCATTTATGCAGTCGTACGAGCGGTCGTGCTGGAAAACCAGCTGTAAAGTGGACTGAGGTTTTATCATTTCCTTTCCGTCTATCATAAGTTGATCTCTTAGACTTGAATGGAATGTTGTAACAGTTTTTTCATTCCCCAATATGAAGGTTCAGAGCTGGTTCCAGGAAAATCAACAGCGGGGCCTCTGTAGAGAGGCTTCGTTTGGTGAAGCTAAGAAGTTACCTGTTGCCCCAGAAACTCTCACTCAGAATAAAGCAACTGAAAATGCGAAGATGCCTGAGGGTTTTGTTGACAAAATTTCTCATATCATCTTAATGACTAGCTGACGCGTTATATCCTGGCTGACATTGTAATTATGGCAGGAGTCGAGGATGCAGATTTTTCTATGCTGGAGTTTGAAGCGAGGTCCTCGAAGGATGGAGCATGGTAGGCCTAAATTTAACATTCGACTGGTCTCTTTGTCCAATTCTGCATTTGAAGTTTATCTTCTCATTCGAATTGTTCATCAGTCATCTGCATCTTTGCATTTTATTAATTATGCCTTAGGTCGATTTAATGGAATAATAAAATCTTTCCATCAGCTATGCAAATAATTTTATGTTGAATATTTCTTGTTTGGTTCTTGAAAAGTATGGGGAATGCCTACGGGTTAATCACAGAATAACTACATGAATTCAGGAATGAAGGTCAGAATTTGTTGAATCTTCTATGTCACTACTGAATTTTCATGTCTCTTTATGATCTTATTTAAATGAAACAGAAAGTATCGATTTCATAGATTTCGAGCTAGATTTCCTTTCCTCAATACAATATCCGTTTAAAGTGAGAGAAAAAGAAGCAACATGTTTTCCTATTTTAGCTAAACACTAGATCTATACCTGCAATAGTTAATCACCTAGTTACTTGGGTCTTTATTTACCTTTTTCTTTGATGTTTTTTTACAGGTATGATGTTGATACATTTCTTTCCCACAGATTTCTCAGTTCCGGAGAAGCTGTGAGTAATTTTATTTTTACCTTGCAATGAATCATACCAGTCTTTTTCTTTAGATGGCTCCTGCTATAAATTTCTGAAGCTGATAGCAATCATTTGGTTACTCGTTTCTCTATTAATTTTGGCCTAGTCCTATTCTTCATCCTACAATGAATTTATCAGAGCGACAAATTATTTGTATGTATGTATCAACTCGAAGTGTGATATCTTTAATTAAATGCAGGAACTCCTTTTACGATATGTGGGTTTTGGAGCTGACGAAGATGAATGGGTGAATGCACGAGATTCTGTGAGGGTGCGGTCTGTTGCTTTGGAGCATACAGAATGCCAGACAGTAAAGGTTGGGGATCTAGTAGTGTGCTTCCAGGTATATTTTCTCCTCTATTTTGGGTCTAAATGCCGTCACTGTATTTGAGTTTTCTCTATCAGAAGTTATATCAGAGTCGGCAAGATCACAAATAGAATGTCCTTGGAAGGTTCGAGTGATACAGATAGAAATATAGAATAGAGGTACAGTGAGAAGTACGCAGACTTCAAACAGTTTACCTCGTTTTGTAATAAGATGCTAGGATGAATAACACGACTCAAATTTACCGGCAGCATACTTGTGAAAAACCATGGGGAAAATCTGGGATTGCTGATTTGTTCTATCAGAGTAGAAAACATACTACAGGATCACACGTAGTACAAATACATAGGTAAATATGCTGATAAACGCTATGTCTGTCGTGACCTATTAAAATCTGAACAAGTCATTTTCTGGTGATAGACGGCATGCACTCATATACATATATGTATTTGAATCAGGAGAGACAAGATCAAGCAAGATATTATGATGCTCATGTTCTCGAAATTCAAAGAAGATGGCATGATATAAGAGGTTGCAGATGTCTTTTCTTGATTAGATACGAACATGACAATGCAGAGGTGAATGCTTTCCACTTTTAGATAATAATCAACTCAAACTTTTGCCATGTGCCATCTGATATATGTATCCGTTTTATAGGAAAGGGTCCGTTTAAGGAGACTATGTCGCCGGCCTACCATAATGGCGAAGTTAAAGTAATATTAGCTGCCGTGAAGATGTGCTGTTTTATACACATCAAGGTTCAAAGGTTTGAGTCGTCGTGCAATCCACCGGTTTTCTTTTCTTTATTTGCTCGTTCTTGGCTCTACTGTCTATCGCGTCCTATGCTCGTATTAGTCCAAGTTGCTAACTATGAATATGATCTTTGCATTTGTGTACTGTAATTCTGGAAGAAAAAGAAAAAAAACGTAGTTTGAAACGTGCAAGATTTACCTTTATTGTGTACTTATTCGCTCTTCCAATTCAGATGCATAATGAAATTTGAATTTGGAAAAAACGTGTTGAAAATAATGTCCAAGAGAAATGCCCATATACCTAATCACGTTGATTGTTTTGCAACTTTGTATATCTGTTTAAACATTTGTGCAAATTTTAATTGTTATTTTTCACTTATTTTTCATAATTGAAAACACGATAGCTTTGTTTGGGAGGGGGGAATTGGGAAATCTAAAGAAAAGTTGTCTTTTTTAGATGTTAAAGAAGAAGAGCTTTTGAATAAGAGAATGTGAACATTCTTTTTCAATTTGAACATTCTTAATACTATAAAAAAATATTGGACCAAATACATTGATTATAATTTTTCTTGGCTTCACATCTGAAAAGCTATTCTATTTCTCTACGCGCAATAGTTATAATGTTATTTGTCTTGCGCAAAAAAAGTAGAAAAAAATCAAATCTAGAATGGCACATTTAATGCATTTTACCTTATTTTGCATTGTAATTAAGCGGAATTTTGTCCATTTAGGTCCATAACTAAGATAGATTAATTTAATTTTTTTTAAGGAAAGACGTTTATCATAACTCAAGAAATGTCAATAGTTATAATATTCCTAAGCCATCCATATTGATGGAAATTTAGCCTAGCGAACTGAGCTAGGCTATGAGCTGTTTTATTAATCGATCTTAACTTGTGGAAAATATTTATCGCGAGATTATTGCAAAATATCTCCAATATCATCAAGTAGAAGTTATTTTTCTTCCTTTGAGTTAGCTATAACAAGCACAATTTGGAGAGAGTGTGTATGTGAAAAATACTCATCACGAGCTTATTGTAAAATCTCAAACGAAGCTATGAGCTGCTTTATTAATCGATCTTAACTTGTGGAAAACATTTATCGCGAGATTATTGCAAAATATCTCCAATATCATCAGGTAGAAGTTATTTTTCTTCCTTTGAGTTAGCTATAACATGCACAGTTAGGAGAGTGTATAAGATTAGTTGAATCTTGAAAAGGAGAATGAACAATTAAAATTATTACATATCCAAGTTCAAGAAAATTATTTTATGAATGTTTTATCATTCATCACAATTTATTAGTAATTATTTTATTACAAATAACTAAGTTGGAGAGGAAAAAATATAGAACTATGCGATATATAAGGATATGGTTTGATAGTTTTTATTTTTCTTGTTCTAAATCGATCTATAAACACTATATAATTCAAGCACCAAAATAAGTTGATTCCTTACATAGTTACATCATTGCATACGAACGGTGAATTTTACCAATATATCTATTTGAATCAAACATAAAGCATATATATATATATATATATATACTATATTTAATTTTTTTGACTAAATCCAAATGATTTGAGGGCTAGAGATTTTGACCCTCACTGACGATTGAAGCTTCGAATGGAATTTTCAATGGGAGATGGCTTCGAATGGAATTTTTAATCCACCACTAAACAAAAATATAAAATACTCCCTCCGTCCCCAAAGCACGGGTTTTAAGGAAAAATGATAAAATGTATTGATAGTGGAGAAAAATATGTTATACTAGTATTGAGATTGTTGAAAAGGTGAAAAAGTAGAGTATAATTAGTATTGAGAGTGGTGAAAAAGTGAAAAGTAAGAATAAATAAAGTATTATTAGTTGTGGGATAGTTGTCCAAAAATGGAAAGAAAGAAAGAGAAACTTATTTGGGGACGTCCCAAAAAGAAAAAATAGGAACTTATTTTAGAGATGGAGGCAGTACTAATCTTCCCTCAAAAAAATAAATAACAAAATAGAATTCATGAAAACTCCATCAGCCACTGACATCTTGACACGTCACCTTCTCCCCACGAAATAATCCGCGCCCTAAAACAAAGCAATTGAATTCCACCGCGCCAAAAAAAAATAAAGAAAATAAATAAATAAATATCTTGGGTGATACAAAAACTACCATCCTCCACTATCTCACCTCCCACATCAAATTTACCTTTTTGATTTTAATTTCCCCCCAAATTTCTCAACCCTAATTTCCAAAAAGGTTCCTCTCTTTCAGATATCTATTTCAAACCATCTACTTGATAACTTTGATCTTCGATTTCCGATTGGTAGCTTGGTTCTCTGTTTCACTGAGATTTCTGACCCTGACGCCGCCGATCTGAGATTTTGATGAGATATAGCTCGGGAAATCTGCGACGGCGTTGATAGACGATCGCCGATAGTAAGAAATTCTGTAGAGGCACGCGCAGATGTCCCCGACCCGGCCCGGATAAGGAAATAACCCGACCCGGGGAAGAAATTGTACGGTTTTACAGGGGAATAGTGTATCGACAGCAGTAGGAAGGGTAAAGTATTTTGGTGGCGCCTATTGATGGTTGGGTGAGTGGAAATGTAGATGCTGTGCTCGTGGAGACAACTTTGTTGAAGACTGAGAATAGTAGTTGAGCAGCTGGAAGAATAGTAAGATAGAATATGGATGAGTTCGATAGCGGCGGCCCCGGCAGTGATAAAGGGTTGGAAGCTGAGGATGAGGGGAGCACTACTCCCCTTCCGGAAAAGGTTAGTGTTATATGTCTATATTTTTTTTTATGAAAAGAAAAAGTCCGGAGTTGTTTCCTCATATGCGGCATTTTATGAAACTTTGTTGCATCGATTTGATTTTGATGAGGTTGGGGAGGTTTTGCCTTTGAGCAGCGGCGGTGAGGGTTGGAAATGTGTTAAGAGGTTTGTGGGATGAAGGTGTAGTGTTAGGAATTACATATATTGTTTATATTGAAGTTCTAATTCTAATGTGTTAATTTGTGTAGTAGGGGACACGCCCCATCGAAAAATAAGTCTTACCTAAATCTTCCACCTAAATCTTCCATAGTTCAAACTTTTTCTGCTAAATTGCCTTGTGTTAATTAGCAAGTGATTTATCTTGAACAGGTCCAGGTTGGTGGTTCTCATCCATATCGGGTTGGGAGGAAACTGGGGAAAGGAGGATTTGGACAAGTGTATGTAGGTCGTCGAATCAACCCTCCAACCCCACATGAAAGAACAGGCCCAAGAGCTTTAGAGGTATATACTTCATCTACTGATTATTTTATATGCTGCAGGCATTTCTGTTTCAATGATACATTTTTTTAATTCTTGTAGGTTGCATTGAAATTTGAGCATCGCAATAGCAAAGGCTGTAATTATGGACCACCCTATGAGTGGCAAGTCTACAAGTGAGTATTACTTCTTTTCATTAGTTTGTTAAATTTTAGTATAAGCTTCTTTGAGAAATTTCATAATGAATAAATTCTTGGGTTTTCTTAGTGCACTTGGTGGAAGTCATGGCATACCACGTGTACACTACAAAGGACGTCAAAATGAATACTATATTATGGTATATGATCCCCAAATATCATATTTTTTTTTCCATATATATTATAAGTATTTTTCAATCTCTCTCCTTGGGTTGGTACTAACATTTTGTTCATTCAGGTTATGGATATACTTGGCCCTAGTCTGTGGGATGTCTGGAATAACAATTCCCACACGTTAGTGTCTTTCTCCAAGACTCCAAGAAATTAAGATTGTTTTTGTTTCTCCTACTTGTTTCGTTTTTTGATATATGAGATCTTGCTGCTATATCAAAATATCCTTTTTGTTGCAGAATGTCCATAGAAATGGTGGCATGTATTGCAATTGAAGCTATCTCCATTTTAGAGAAGTTGCACTCTAAAGGGTAAGTATTTCTAAGTGCCTTTATTCCTATTTTAATTTAATTTGGCTATGACCTTTTGATGAAACTCGTTTTCAGTAATCATGCAAGATTCCCAGGAATTGACTTGAGGCTTATGAAAGAAATGTTAATGTTCTAGGCATATATATACTAAGATACACATTACATAACTGCTACAATGATATATATTTCCTCTCTGCATTTGTTTCTTGTAGATGGCGAACATAATGTAAATAGCCATTTTAAGAGTGCTGAGATTCAGAACTCAGAAGCTTATTGAGATATCTTGATTTAAACCTAAGTTTTGTGATTATGGATCATGATTTGGGCCATACCAATGTGAACTAGTGTTTTCAGATGCTGATGGTTAATTGTCCATGTGATTTGTGGTATAGGGAAGTTTGGAACTTTAGGGAGTATATCAGTTGTACCAGTTTTCAGAGTGATCTAGAGACTAGCAAGAGTTTTCTCATGTGCTTTTGTTTGATTGTCTTACGTAATCTTGATTGCTATAAATGCAGATATGTGCACGGAGATGTAAAGCCAGAGAATTTTTTGCTTGGTCCACCTGGAACAGTGGATGAGAAAAAACTTTTCTTAGTGGATCTTGGACTGGGTATGGTTTCCTGCATGCTAAGCTTTTTATCTGTAAGAACTGGCTCGCTTTACAAATGTCACAGAAAAAATCCTTATTTGCCATTTTTATTTGCAGCAACCCGTTGGCGTGATAATTCTACTGGTCTTCATGTTGATTATGATCAACGCCCAGATGTGTTCAGGTGAAATATGATTTTATAGTTTCTTCTTGTCCCTGCATCTATATTGATATTTTATTCTGTTCATGGTTCTTACATCACAAGGACATTAATGTTGCAGAGGGACTGTCCGGTATGCTAGTGCACATGCCCATCTTGGAAGAACTGGTAGCCGCAGGGATGATCTAGAGTCCCTTGCTTACACACTCATTTTTCTTCTCAGAGGTCGGCTTCCTTGGCAAGGATTCCAGGTTAGCCACAGGTCTGGATCCATATTTTACTTTTCAGAAACATATACTTGACACTTATTTTATGGTCTATGTAGGGTGAGAATAAAGGCTTCCTTGTGTGCAAAAAGAAGATGTCGACCTCTCCAGAATCTCTTTGTAGCTTCTGTCCTGCACCATTTAGGCAGTTTGTGGAGTATGTTGTTAACCTAAAGTTTGATGAGCAGCCTAGTTACGCAAAATATATAGCCCTCTTTGATGGAATAGTTGGTCCAAATCCTGATATCAGGCCAATAAAAACTGAAGGTGCTCAAAAGGTATTCTTTGAATAGTCTGGTGCATGACTTAGGCTTGTTTCCTGAGCTTGAAACTTTATGGAAGTTATGGTCTTTTTTCTTAAAACCTATTTGCCACATTTTGAAGCTTGTATATCAAGTCGGACACAAAAGGGGACGGCTTATGATGGACGATGATGATGATGAACAGCCAAAGAAAAAGATTCGTATGGGAATACCTGCAACACAATGGATAAGCATATACAATGCTCGACGACCAATGAAGCAAAGGTATCATGGTTTAACTGTTTACTGCTAGGTTTTCAGAACAATGATGGCTCCACCTTGAATCTCTTCTTGTAGATATCACTACAATGTTGCGGATGTGAGATTTTCTCAGCATGTTGATAAAGGGAATGAGGATGGACTATTTATCAGCTGTGTGGGATCATGTTCAAACCTCTGGGCCTTAATTATGGATGCAGGGACTGGCTTTAGTCATCAAGTTTATAAGCTGTCACCTCAATTCCTTCACAAGGTTTTTCCCCACATCCGAATTTTTTTTAGAAACAAAAGTTTGCTTATTTATGATTTTGGTGTTTTGTATATAGTTATTGGTCCGATGTAATTGATTGTTTTTCTCGAATTAATTGCAGGAATGGATTATGGAACAATGGGAGAAAAACTATTATATCAGTGCGATTTCTGGGGCTAATAATGGGAGCTCATTGATAGTTATGTCTAAGGGTTAGTTCTGTAGTACAATATATGAAATCTTATTTTGATTGCATGGATGATCTTATAATGACTTCAACTTAAAAAAACACAGGTACCCATTATCTGCAGCAATCATATAAAGTTAGCGAATCTTTTCCTTTTAAGTGGATCACCAAGAAATGGAGAGAGGGTTTCTATGTTACCTCAATGGCTACTGCAGGAACTAGATGGGCAATCGTTATGTCTCGTGGGGCTGGGTTTTCGGATCAAGTATGTTGAATCATTATTACTTTCAGATTGTGGCCTGTTTTAGCTGACCTGACCCAAAGTAATGAATATCATTCTTGTACTTGATTCAGGTTGTGGAATTAGACTTTCATTATCCAAGTGAAGGTATTCATAAGAGGTGGGATGCTGGCTACCGTATCACATCAACTGCCGCAACATGGGATCAAGCGGCTCTTGTTCTTAGTGTTCCTAGAAGGAAACCTGTAGACGAAACACAGGAGACTCTTCGAACTTCTGTTTTTCCGAGCACACATGTTAAGGTTGGCTTCCCTATATTTCTTCCATTGTTGTGTCTGCTCTCTCCTTCTTGGTTCTTAGAGTGTTTATTATATGCAGGAGAAATGGGCCAAAAATCTATACATTGCGTCTGTCTGCTATGGGAGAACTGTATCCTGAGGCGTCAGTATTTTGCTGGAATATTGACTTAAAGCGGACTGTCAGCTACTCATTGGGTTATGAACAAATTCAGTTTTTGTCTCCATTGGAGAACCAGGATCCCATTTTCTCCTGCTGCTCAGATCTTGTTGCAGCTACTGGGAGCTTGATGTATGCTTACTCTGACCATCAACGTATAATATTATATGTAAAAACCTGTGCACTGTACTGCAGCTGCGTCTACATTACTTAGGTGTTTTAGATCCCCTGTGTTCCTGTTTCCACACTGATTAAAGTTTGTATAGCATTGGACAGTAGTTACTTGAAAGCATAGTGCACAGGCCATATTTCGTTGCTGGTGGTACTACGGTACATGGCTTCAGATTTTGCAATGTGGCTGGATTCTTTAAATTAAATTCCCCTTTTACCTTCAGTCTTCATTTCTGTGCTGTATTTTTATTTGCTGAGCCGGCCCAAAGGATTCTGAGGAATGGGATTTGGGATCTGGAGTTGGTTACTTATCTGAATGATAACTTAAGATTCTATAATAATTTGTGGGGGCCTTTTGTGTTGTATCCTTTCCTTACTTGAATACATCACTACTCACAGGAATTGATGACATCTATAGTTTGGCAAATGAGATCTGCTGTCTGTTGCTAATAATTCTTTTTGCTAACCGACTTTTTATCTATGTTGCATTGGCACATTGACAAAAAGGAGATTTATGAGTTGCATCAACAACTTCCTGACCTCCGAAGCTACAGCTCGTTGCCCCTGCATTTCTTCTACTAACTTTGGCTTCTTGTAATTTGTATGATCCACTCTTCTATTAGGCTGCTGGCAGGCTCCTGTTCAAAACTCCCCCGCTGATCTGGTCAGTTTGGTATTATGTTATCGTTCACACGGTTAAAATTCATTTTTGCTATGTTCATGTGATGACTTTGGATTCCAGACGGCAAAAGGTAAGGATGTTTAGACCCTATTTCTGGAGAATGCCGTCTGTTGTGGCCTAATCTCTGTAGTGTTTACTGTGGTTGCCTGGTGATAACTCAAGAATATTCATTATTCATGGGTTGGAATGTCTATCTATCTATCTATCTATTGATCATTTGCATTTATGTAATATCTTTTCTAGGGTATGGTGATCTGTAATCTTATGCTATTGGTTTCATATTGCTAAGGTTGGTGGTGTGAATTTTGGTTTGTCTTCAGTTTTGCCATTGATTCTCATTCACTACCAACTGTGTTCATTACTTTTCATTGTTTTTTCAGATCATTCTAGCAATTCTTTTTCGTAGTGAGATAGCAGCTATACCTTGAGAGCATGCTGCTGTTGGAGTTATCAGCGGCGTTCTCATGCTATAAACCAATTTACGGTATAAAGCATTTTATGAATATCTTGCTGTTGTAAATTATGTTTATTGTTTATTTATTTATTTTAAAAATTTAAATTATGTGAAAATGTAATAATGTCAAAATATCATTATTATTTAGAGTGGATTTTTAAAATGGCCACTTTCATATTGTAAAATTAAAAATTGTCCACTAAGATAAAAATATTAAAAAATAGCCACTGTTACCAAAATGTTCTTCCACATTAAAAATTAAAAAAATGGCCACTTTACATCACCCCTTTAAAAAATCCCGCAATTCACAACCAGTCGAATTCACAATCAGAATTTTTTGTTTGTGAATTCACAACTAGTCAAATTCATAGCCAAAAATTAATTCACAACTATAATTTTTTGGTTGTGAATTCACAACAAACGAATTCACAACCAAAATTTAATTCACAACCAGATTTATGTTGGTTGTGAATTCACAATCAGTCGAATTCACAACTAGAATTTATTTTGGTTGTTAATTCAAGTAGTTGTGAATTTGAGTTTTTAAAGTTTGAATTCACAATTAAAACTGTAATTTATTTTGATTGTGAATTTATAGATTTGGTTGTAAATTCAAGAATATTAAGTTGTGAATTCATCGAGCTAGTTGTGAATTCAAGAACATTAAGTTGTGAATTCATCGACCTGGTTGTGAATTCTTAAATCTAGTTGTGAATTCATAAATGTGGTCGTGAATTCAAAAACATTAAATTGTGAATTTATAAATTTGGTTGTGAATTTAAGAACATTAAAAAAATAATTATACAGCTCAATCAAATTGGTGTACAACACCAAAATACAACAACTCAATCTACCATCAATCGACTATACATCAGTGAAATAAATTTCCTCTGTTTTTTCACATCTATTTCTCATTCATCAAGCTAAAAACAAAAATCTCGACAAAAATTGTGAAGGAAAAGTAAATCGAAATTCTTCAATGATGTGCCTATTTACAACTTTGAACACATTTGTCGAACGCTGGAAATTCTTCAATCCTCCTCGGACGCTGGAAAATTCTTCGGTGAAGAAGAAACGATCTCATAGAGAGGAAGAGGACCAAACGAAACCCTAGAGAGAGAGAGATCGTCGAAATCCACCACCGCCTCCACAGATCCGCTGTCGCTGTGCGTCGCGGTGGTGGTGGTTCGCTGTGTGGCGGAGGTGGAGGCCGGCGACTGTGGAGCGACGGCGAGGACGAGAGGGAGAGCCGGAGAGGGAGAGAAGAGAGGGACAGAAAAATCGTCGAAATCCTCCATCGCCTCCAGAGATCCGCTGCCGCTGTGCGTCGCGGTGGTGGTGGTTCGCTGTGCGGCGGAGGCGGAGGCGATGGCCGGCGACTGTGGAGCGGCGGCGAGGACGAGAGGGAGAGGGAGAGAAAAATCGTCGAAATCCTCCACCGCGCGCCTCCAGAGATCCGCTGCCGCTGTGCGTCGCGGTGGTGGTGGTTCGCTGTGCGGCGGAGGCGGTGGCCGGCGACTGTGGAGCGGCGGCGGGGACGAGAGGGAGAGGGAGTGCCGGAGAGGGAGAGAAGAGAGAGAGAAAATGAGTGTACAATAGAGAGAGAAGAGAGTGGGTGAGAAAAATGGCTACTTTTTAATTTTTTATTGTTAGGGGTAATTTTGTACTTTTACACAAAAATTGGCCATTTTTTAATCTTTTAATTTCATAGGCTAAAATTTAATTTTACAATATCAAAGTGACCAGTGGCGGAGCCAGGATTTTTTTTGGGGGGGGGCTGAATTGTTACGGGGGTTCGGGGGCGGTAGCCCCCGAATTTTTTTTTGGGGCATTCAATACATTTTAGACATTTTTTACTAAAATACAAATATAATAATAATAATAACAACATTTTCATAGATAATATAGTTCAAAACATTTACTAAAATTTTTTTTGGGGGCATTCAATACATTTTAGACATTTTTTTTACTAAAATTCAAATATAATAATAATAATAACAACATTTTCATAGATAATATAGTTCAAAACATTTACTAAATTTTTTTTTGGGGGCATTCAATACATTTTAGACATTTTTTTTACTAAAATACAAATATAATAATAATAATAATAATAACAACATTTTCATAGATAATATAGTTCAAAACATTTACTAAATTTTTTTTTGGGGGCATTCAATACATTTAGGCATTTTTTACTAAAATACAAATATAATAATAATAATAATAATAACATTTTCATAGATAATATAGTTCAACATTTACTAAATTTTTTTTTGGGGCATTCAATACATTTTAGACATTTTTTTTACTAAAATACAAATATAATAACAATAATAACAACATTTTTAGACATATTATTAAAAAAAAAAAAAATTCAAAATTTGGGGGGGGGGCTTCAGCCCCCCCGGGCACCCCCCTGGCTCCGCCCCTGAAAGTGACCACTTTTATATATTACCTCTATTATTTATGAGTTTGATTAATTGGTAACAAAAAATAGTGTTAATTTAAATGTTAGTATTTGATTTAATATAGTGTATAATAATATTATTATCAATTTAATGAGCCTAATATTAAATTTAATCAGTACTATATAATAATAATTAAACTTTTAAATTCTAAAGCAAATAATTTAAGTCAATTTTATTTTGAGCAAATAACAATAATTTATCAATATAACAAAATTAATAGCTGTCATTTAATATAACAATTTTGGGCTCTTAAAGTTTGAGTCCAAATTGTATTATTTTTTCTCAAATCTAATTGAAAAATATGAATTATAAAAAGGAAAAATATAACAAATATGTTAATATAAATAAATAAATAATCTGTATACATAATTAAATAAATTTATATACTATTTTAAATTCTAATCCACATAAACTTTAATTAATACTTCGATGATTGAAAAAAAATTAGAGATGAAATTATAAAAATTAAAAGGTGATAATTTAATTTGTCACATTATAAAAATTACATTAAAATTATAATCATTACCTTGCCAAGATCCCAAAAAATTATTACTAAATTATCAATATAATCATATCATCGGCTGAATAACACTTCATAAAAATAATAATAACACTCGTCTTTGTAGTGTTAAAGTTCGAACATATTATGTGTGCGTGTGTTGGACAAGAATTAAGAGGTTAATGTCTAAAATCAAAGGTCTTGGGATTCAAGTTTTCTGTGGATACAACTTTTTAATTTTTTTTATTTAATATTATAAATTTATATAAAAAAAAAAAGTTAAAACATATTTTGGACAAATGTTGAATCTTCTTTAGAAATTTACATGCCACTGCCACTGCCACGTACAACGAACTACTTTTACATTTAATTCACAACTACTCATTATTTAGTACATGGTTTTTTTCATTTATAAAAAAATTAATTCGCAAGGCCAAAGTTAATATCGAAAGCCAAAGATTTTATGTTTGAATCCCATACGATGCCTTTAAATTTTCTTTATTTAATTAAGTACACGTCAGATCACATATAGCCTACTTCTATACATACACACACATTACAACAATTCCTTCTCATAAAAAACTCTCTTCAAAATGGACCAAAACCTCTCAAACCAGAAATGGCAGGCAAAAGTTTGCACTAGGCTAGAAAAGGCCGAGGCCGACCAAATCTGGCCCTTCTTCCTCGACTTTTTCGGGCTCCACAAATGGTTTCCGGGCCTCCCTGCTTGTCGCGGGGTCCACGGCGCCAATGGGGAGCCCGGTTGCATCCGCTACTGCTCGGGCTTCGGGCTCAAGCAGGCAGCGAATGCTGACAGCGAGTCGGGCCCGAGCAGTTTGGTAAGTTGGTCTAAGGAGAGGCTGGTCGCTGTCGATCATGCCCAAAAAACATTCACTTATGAGATAGTGGATTGTAACATAGGATTCAAGTCCTATGTTTCGACCATTAAGGTTGTTCCCGGCGGCGGCGACGGCGACGGAGGCGGCGGAGGATGCGCGGTGGAGTGGTGGATCAGCCTTGAGCCGGTGGAGGGATGCGAGTTGGAGGATTTGGTGGTCAAGTATGAAGTGGGGCTGCGGCTCATGGTGAAGAAGATGGAGGATGCTATTTTTGGATCTTCATGATTATTAAATCACAACTTGTGTGTGTGTGTGTTTTTTTTAATTATTTTGTTGTGGTTTGAATTTCGTGTTGGAATTGTTTATATTTTATGAATGAAACCCTAATTTGGTTGTGGTTTAGTGATTGTAAAATAGGTGAAGTGTGTTTAGCCGGCTCATGATTGATAATTTAGTTGAATTCAAAAATAAAATAAAGAAAAATGCTTATTCATTTGTTCCATCAAAACAATTCATTTATGTTTTCGCACGTATTAAAAGAATACATTTAATATTATTTTAAAAATATGATTCATGTCTAATTATTTTATTTTATTCTTTTTTATTACTCTGTGTATTATCTTCGTAAACATTAAATAAGGTTATTTTAGTAAAATAAAATTTTAAGATAATTCTAATTAAGAAAGGTGATTATATTTTGAGAAATTTTTAAAATAAATAAAGAATTAACTTTATGGAACGGATGGAATGTGTCTTGTATGTAGATAAAATTTATTCGAAAAATACACCAAAGGTGCAATCCAATAATGCACGTTTATTTAGCATACAATTTAGATATATATTATACAGTTATCTTTTATCAGCGACAGTCTAGATTTGCACATAATTAAATAATGTTACTAAATAACTCTAATTTAAATTACAAAAAACTTACCGACGTTAAACTTTAGAGTTTTATTTATTTTTTTAAAAAAAAAACTACCCATGAAATATTTCATTTCGAACGATATTTCATTTCGTGGAATTAATGCGTACATATATACCGCCAATACGCCATACGTGTACGATAGTATAAGCTGTGACCACATTCACCAACCTAAAAATTATATAAGGAACTCCAAAATGTAGAATACAAATCAGCAAAATTATATCTCTATTAGTTGGATTTGTCTTTATTTATTAATTATACTTTCTCTCAAGTGTATACTGATTTATAATTATTGCTATTAGCCTATTTGCTATATATTTGAAGCGTTTATACCATTAAAAATGTATATATTCATTACATTCAAAATGTGAAATCAGTTGATTGGCCACCCATGGATATACCATATTTATTAATACCACTTTTACACATTTTCTTATCTACAAACTATGAAAAAATATCATAGAAAAAATGATCTAATTAAAAAAGTTCACCCAAAATTGAATTGGTGGTGCATTTGCCAAAATCTATCAATTTATTTATTATCATATATATAATCGATTTAATTCAATTTTTAAAATAAAAATTGTATATAAAATTCATAATATTATTTGTAAGTTTGAATCAACGTCGTTTAAAGTGATCGCCATCATGCTAAATTAGATTTATTTTTTCAGCTTCCACGTCATATTTAATTATTTCCACTTTCAATTGGGGTTATAATAATAAACCACACAAATTATAAATTTTAAATATCATGTTTCTTATGCAATGATTCAAAAGTGATATAATCAATCAGAAAAACGAGTAAAAGTTGTGTCTCAGTGTGCGATTGATCCACTTTAGCTACAAGTTAGTGTACGATTGATCCACTTTAGCTACAAGTTAGTGTATTAATTTTTGTTATTTTTTTTTAAGGAATTAATATTTGTTCCATCATCATTGAATTGGGATTTGCAAAAACTTATATATAGTTATAGATTTATTTATTTTCCCTTTCTTATAGCATACACCTTTGCTCAATTTGATATGGGCGGTGCACTATATTAGTGGTGGGGTAGAGAATAAATGCTAAGGCATAACAATAATAACTCCTCCATTAATAAAATTGTCACAAAGAATGAAAGAATCAAATCATACTCATCTTCTTAATAATATGCCCTTTTATATACATTTACGTGTGTGTGTGAGTGTGTAGTATTTGTTATAAATGCTCCACAATAAAAATTGTTGGACCGCAAATTCCAGTTGGTTAAGATTCCGTGTCAATTTCTAAAATCGAATTAATTTTTGATAATGACATAATATTAGTGAAAATAATGATTTTATAATAATCATAATAATTATGAAAAGGATTGATTAGATATAAATTGTTTTACTTTCAACAAATTCTCATTTTGCACATGAACTTTAAAATCTTTATTAAAATTACTCAACTATTAATTTTTTCTTATTTTGCATATTTACTAATTTTTTCATCGTGATGACATGATATAAATATACTCACTTGGCATGAATATACTTGCAGAGCACAAATATGACCGCGTGGAAAAATAGAACTAACGTTGTAATGTATAGTTAGATGGAAACGGCGTCATTTCAGGCCCCAAAATTTGACCAGAAAATGAACAAATATGTAAAATGAGAATAAATTAATAATTGAGTAATTTTAATAAAGATTTTAAGGTTCATGTGCAAAATGAGAATTTGTTGAAAGTTCAGTAATTTATATGCAATTAACCCTTATGAAAAACTTTATACGTAGATAGATTACTTTAAACAATTAATATTACTACTTTCCTCACTAATTTTGCATTATAATTTAATTTTCTTAATTTATCCATATTTAAATAATTTTTATTTTCATATTTTAGACGAGTAACTAAGAGTGTAATAGGAAAGTTTATATGATAATTTTTCAAATAAATTTAATGCATTTAAGAGAATATGTATGAAATGTTATACTCCCTCCGTCCACCAATCAACTACCCATTTGCCTCTAAAATTTTGTCCACCAATTAACTACCTACTTTGCTTTTTGGACATATATACCCTCCCTTACTTTTTAAATTACTACACTTTACCAATTGGACCCACCACACTCTACCATTACTTGTCTACTTAATCCAATTTTGATGTTAATTAAATGGAGTAAGATATTTTAAATTTCCAGCTTATTTATTTTCCAATTTATTTATTTTCAAAATTTTCAGTATATTTATTTATTTATTTTTGAATTTTCAGTTTATTTATTTTCTAATTTTTTCCCCAGTTTTTAGTTTATTTATTTATTTATTTTCTGAAATTTTTAATTCCAGCTTATTTATTTTCTGAATTTCCAGTTTATTTATTTATTTATTTTCTGAATTTTTAGTTTATTTTATTTTCTAAATTTTCAGTTTATTTTATTTATTTTCGAACTTTAAGTTGATTTATTTTCTAAAAAAATAATTTTCCAGATTTTAATTTATTTATTTATTTATTTTCGAATTTTCAGTTTATTTATTTATTTCATTCCAGTTTATTTATTTTCTAAATAAAATAATTTTTCAGATTTTAATTTATTTATTTATTTTCGAACTTTCAGTTTATTTATTTATTTATTTATTTCCAGTTTATTTATTTTTTGAATTTTCAGTTTATTTATTTTTCAATTTTCAGTTTATTTATTTATTTATTTTCTGAAAATTTTAATTCCAGTTTATTTATTCATTTATTTATTTCCAGTTTATTTTTTTTTCGAATTTTAAGTTTATTTATTTATTTATTTATTTATTTTCAGTTTATTTATTTTCTGAATTTTAAGTTTATTTATTTATTTTCGAATTTTCAGTTAATTTATTTATTTAATTCCATTTTATTTATTTTCTGAATTTTCAGTTTATTTATTTATTTTCAAATTTTCAGTTTATTTATTTATTTATTTCCAGTTTATTTATTTTCTAAATTTTCAGTTTATTTATTTATTTTCGAACTTTAAGTTTAATTATTTTCTAAAAAAAATAATTTTCCAGATTTTTATTTATTTATTTATTTTCGAATTTTCAGTTTATTTATTTATTTAATTCCAGTTTATTTATTTTCTAAAAAAATAATTTTCCAGATTTTAATTTATTTATTTATTTTCGAATTTTCAGTTTATTAATGTATTTAATTCCAGTTTATTTATTTTGTGAATTTTCAGTTTATTTATTTATTTTCGAACTTTAAGTTTATTTATTTTCTAAAAAAATTATTTTCCAGTTTTTAATTAATTTATTTATTTATTTTCTAATTTTCAGTTTATTTATTTATTTCCAGTTTATTTATTTTCTGAATTTTTCAGTTTATTTAATTAAAGAGTAAAAAAAGAAAGAAAGAAATAGCTTATAAAAAAATGAACACTTTAATAAGTCAAGGCATAATGTATGTCAAATAGCTAATGAAAGATTAGTAAAAGTAATCAAAATATATTAACACTACCCTTTTAGTATTTTACACCACTTTTACACCACCTTTTTCAGCTTTCTTAGTTTCCGTGCCGACCATCAAATGGGTAGTTGATTGGTGGACGGAGGGAGTAGTAAATGGACATGTGAAGACAAATGGAGTATATGATGATACTTGTAGTTGGTGAAGATTTTAAAATCACAAAACAAAAACCGTTGAATATATCTGAATTTATTAATGCACTGGTCCATAAATAATTAATATCTTGTTTGGACATGTATGAGCCCTCTCCTGCTCATGGTTGCCATGAAGACTAGGGTAACATCAACCATCTAGCTATTGTATAATAGTAGTACATAGAGTTTAAATTTTATAAATTGATAATTGTATAAATTAAATCAATTGTCCAAAATTTTCTCACTAAAACTTTATCAATATCACTATTAATAACAATTAATTTAATTATTAATTACATTAATATAAACTTAAAACATTTAACTTCAAACTTTAACCATACTGTCAATACACACCTCATGATGCGTTCTCTTTGATGGAAAATATATATTTTCACCATTTTCCCATCATTTCCACATATTATATAGGAATGATAATTTTCCTCGCACATGATAGAAAAGAATTCGGGCAGTCCTTTTTTTTTTAAATCTTTTTTCACTCCAATTATAATATTATTATGGAGAATTGATGTGATAATATTTTCCTTAGATATTGATGTGATAAATTATGTTTTTCACCTTGAAAATCATGAGATAAAAAAAAGATAGAAAATATTTAATTTTTATATATTTTTTTATCTCTCATTTTTTTACAATAAATTTATAATCAAAGATAATGCACCCATGTAAAATTTAATGTTAGATGAAAATTTATCTATTGAAATTAAATTACCCTATTTCAATATACTCCCACATAAAAATATATACCGAGATAATATTCCAAGTTTTCCAACTCTCCAACCTTTTTTTTTTTTTTTTTTGAAGATACCAACTCTCTAACCTTAAACGACAAAGTTACAAACAAACTCCTTTTGCCTTTATATAAAAAACTCCATTTTCCGTAGACCGTGCATTACTACTCTTCTCCCTCACCAAAATTTCCTCTTACCTCTGAAAAAAAAAAAAAAAAAAAAACTGTGAAAAATGGAAGCAGACGGCAATCTGAAATGGGAAGGCAAAGCCACCGCGAAGCTCCTGAAGCCCACCGCAGACGAGGTGTGGCCGCTCCTAGCGGATTTCTTCAGCCTGCACAAGTGGCTCCCCACCATCGACACGTGCTTCAAAGTCGTCGACGACGGCGACGGCAAGAGCGGCGGCCTCGTCCGCCACTGCGCCGCCTCCCCCCGCGGCGGCGACCCGGCGGTGCGGTGGTGCCGCGAGCGCCTCACCGGCGTGGACGCGGCGGGGAGGCGGCTGAGCTACGAGGTCGTCGACAGCAACATGGGGTTCAAGTCGTACGAGTCAACGCTGAGAGTCGTCCCGATCGACGGCGGAGATGATCCCGGCTGCGAGATCGAGTGGTCGTTCGTGGCCGACCCCGTCGACGGCTTGAGCTGCGAGGATTTGGCCAAGTATGTCGCGATGGGGCTGCAAGGCATGGCCAGGAATATGGAATCTGCTTTGACGACTCAATCTGATGCTGTTGCTGCTGCTTTGGAATTAATTTGATTGATAATGTCGATTTTAGTTTGTGTGTTTTAATTTCTTCCTATGTTATCACAGTTTTTTTTTTTGTCTTGGATTGTTGTATGTGTAGAGGTTGTATTTGTGTTGGGATTGAGAAGAAGAAGAAACTTTGGAGGTGTTTGGTGGAGGTTATAAACTTTTGAAGTTGTGTTTGTTTTAGTTTATAAATTTATCACGAAAAAATAAAAGAGAATAAAATTTTCATCTTTTATAAAAGATATAATTTCAAATGCGATAATATAAGTGATTTATAAAAGATATAATTTTCATCTTTTACCACATTAGAAATGGATGGATAGTATTATTCTTCAAAAAGAAGAAATGAGAAAGGAAAAAATTATTTTTTGAATGAAATGAGGGAAAACGAAATATAAGTGATTTAAAAATATATATATTCTTTATTTTTTAATGATAAATTTAATTATCAAATCAAAGAGAACATATTCAAATTTATAACTTCTTTTAAATAATTTATAAAATTGATTAAAATGAGAATAATTTATATGCTATTTAGGAGTTTATATAATTATATATTTGAAAAGTGTTTGAAAAAAAATATATACAAGTTTTTTTTTGAAAAATATGTTCCTCATTATAACTTATTTTTTTTATAAATTTATCAGTTGACTAAAAAAAGAAAAATAATTTATAAGTTGTTTAAAAATTTATAAATTTTTGAAATGTCTGATAAAATAAGTTCATAAATAGTTTATAAGTTAAGTCACAATTTATTTATTTTTCATAATTTTATATGTAACTATCATTTTCTAAACGTTGACTGTTTGTTTGAAGAAGTTGAATTATTGAAAATGTCCGAGTAGTTCCTTTTACATTTCCATTGCATAAAGCCTATTATGTTTTTATCTATTTTTTATTCCATACGTTTATCTTTTTTAATAATTATATGAGTCTAAAAGATGGGATTGAGGTGATGACGGCGATGGTATTGGTAGCGACGAAGATCCAAATAAAAGCTTGATTTGTTCTCATCTTTTATTTTAAGTTCCTTTTTATTTTCGTTACGTCGGCGTTATCCTAGTAGGATCAAATGTCTCTTTGCGAGTTTTGGACTATTTGTGGTTGTTAAGTCTTGTTGTGGAATTTTATCGTATTGGTAATAATATTTTGCATGTTGGAGATAGGAGATTCCCCAAATATATTTATCATATTTATTTCAAATTTAAAATATTGCACATTCCCACGGTGTAGTTCTTTGAAATAAATCGATCTAAGTAGTGATTTTTTTTGTGTTGATGGAGAATTTTAAGACTCAATTCTCATTATTCATGTCTCCTACAAATATTATGAGTTCATATATATATATATATATATATATATATATATATATCCCCTATATATATATATATATATATATATATATATATATATATAGGGGGCCGCTCCAATGAGGCCCCCTAATTTTAGTGAGATCTAGGGCACGATCTGATGCGTTTATTTTATCAATTCTATGGCTGAGATTGTATCTGGAGGGTGATTTTTTTTCGCAGGGTTCGAATCCTGGAGGGAGCAGAATATTTTAAATTTTGTTATTCATCAGTATATACTGCATTGTTCATCAGTATATATGGCTATGTTCATCAGTATATATATCTTATTCATTACGAATTTTTTAAATTTTATTTTTCATCAGTATATACATCTTGTTCATTAGATATACGTTTTGTTCATTAGTATTATATGTCTTATTCATTGTACTCATGTTACACGAAAAACAGGGGGTCTCACTGGAGCGCGCCCCTATATATATATATGTATATGTGCTAATTGTGACAAGTGGATTTAATTGATGTATAGACCATAATGGAAAATAAACAATGTATTATTACAAAATTACATATCAAAGTAGTTGTTTTTGATATAGATGATGTTTGACTCAATTTATAAGCTCTTCAACATAACTCATAAGTTGTTTTATGTGACATTTACTTTGAATGAACTATTTGAATGTCGTTAAGAAAGAGATATACAAATAGAAATTCTTTCATTAACTTATAAGTTGTTTATGGGACGTTATTGGCATATAAATACACTAACTTTGGATGGATTTTGGTTTTTAACATGAACTTTAAAAAGTGTCAAAAAATACACCAACTTATTGATTGTAGTAATTTTAAGACGAATTCTATTTTCGAGCAAATTAAAGCTTACTTAGCATGCTGAAATGTTGAGTATTGTATGGTAAATTCTGCTGTTGTTATATGATTTCTATGTGCTAATTTACCTGAAGTTCGTGGACCAATTACAATCGTATCAGGTTGAGTGACTTGTTCCGCTTGTCACATTTTTTGACCTAATTATAAATTGAGAACTCAAGTGATTCATGTCACGTTTTTTGACCTAATTATAAATTGAGTGACTTGTGCCGGCGACGGCGTATGAGGAGAAGGAGGGCGGATGTGGGAGGAGGGCAACTATTGGAGGATGATTATTGAATGTAGTTAGGGCTTTCATACTTCTTTTGTTTTATTTTTTTATTTTTTTGTGTTTTTTTTGAACTTTATCTATAATAATGTTTTTTTAGGGAAATATGTAACAATGTTGAACTATTCTATTTTTAATAATTAAAATTAATTTTTATTTAGTTAAGTACTAACTCAAATAAATTTCTTTTGTAACTTTTAATTTTTAGATAAAAACTTTTTTATTATTTTTAAAATAGATATATTATTATTTTGAAAAAATAAATTGATAAAAAACTGGAAAAAAATGAAAAAAAAAATAATGCTCATACATAACAGTTAACTTAACAGTTGAAATAAGTGTTATAAATGAACGCTCATATATAACGCTTCTCTTAACGTTTTAACTATCGTTATCAAAGAAAAGCTCATAGATAACGTATCTCATAACGGTTCACTAATAGCGTTATGCATACGACTAATAGATAACGCTCATTCATAACGCATGGTTTGATACTGTTATATATGTATAAGGATAACACTACATACATAACGAAAGTTTAGTAAACCGTTCTCTATTCTAAAAAAAACGCTCATACATAACGGTTTTTGAAACAAACCGTTATGTATGAACCGTTATGCCTATTTTCTTTTTTAGTAGTGTGAGATCAAATAAAAGTTGTTTAATAGTTATTCCATATGTTTATTTTTTTAATAATAATATAAAAGACGATTGTATTGATGGTATTGGTAGTGAGTAGCGATGAAGATCAAATGAATCTAAATAGTGAATTGATGGTGTCGGTAGTTAAGTGACGAAGATCAAATAAAAGCTGTTATTGTTATTCAGGTGATGCCGGCAATGGATGAATCTAAATAGTGAATTGATGGTGTCGGTAGTGAAGTGACGAAGATCAAATAAAAGCCGTTATTGTTATTCAGGTGATGACAGCAATGGTATTGATGGTATTGGTAGTTAGTAACGGCAAAGATCAAATAAAAGCTGTTATTGTTATTCAGGTGATGAC
Source organism: Salvia miltiorrhiza (assembly GCF_028751815.1). Lineage (NCBI taxonomy): Eukaryota > Viridiplantae > Streptophyta > Magnoliopsida > Lamiales > Lamiaceae > Salvia > Salvia miltiorrhiza. The sequence goes on along the minus strand of NC_080389.1, from coordinate 63,388,801 downwards.
GGCAATGGTATTGATGGTATTGGTAGTTAGTAGTGACGAAGATCAAATAAAAGTTGTTCTTTTTGTGTTGGACCAAATATAGGTCGCCCCACAGGAGACTCGAACCCAAGACCTTTAGCCTTAGGCATACTAAAGCCTTATGGTTTGGCCAACACACACATATGCACATAGATATATAATGATGCATATTTAATTAAAATAGTGAAAAATTTAATTTATAATATATTTTTCAAGGAAGATAAGATTGACTCGTGTTATATAAAATAATTATGATATTGTTAAAATAAATATGAATTCATTTTATAATTAGTGGCCAAATCAAATCAACTATCAATACCTTGACAACATATTATTTATCTAATGAATATTATTATTATCTTCTTGAATTTTTAATAAATATATATAGATATTTTCCTTTCAAAGTTTCTATTAGTCTACAAGTAGTTTTTAGAATTTTCAATAGATAGCCCTAGACAATTTAATTTTAATAGATTCATATTTTATAAAATATTTCGCCAAAATTGAAACTGAGGTAGTGAAATTATTGTAATGATACATAGATTTTTAAAAATTTGTTACACCAAAAAAAAGAAAACAACACTCACAGTCTCACACTCTAATCTTTTAAATGACTCGAACCTCAATAGACTCACACTCAACTTTCTAGGTGACTCAAAGGAGAAATGCTTTATCAACATACTAATATAAAAATTATACTAAAGTATACACAATATAAATTTATGTATATTAACATATTATATCTATTTATATTTAATGAATATACAGTTTAATTTTAAAACATAGATTTGTTCAGCTTTTATATACACTAGTAATATTTTTAAGTTTAATGAATATATATATATAGTATAATTTAAAAACATACTCCGTGTTCAGCTTTTATATATAAATAGATACAGATTTCCTCTCTTAAACCCCAAATTCTAAAATCTTACTACTAGTTTTCAAGCATCGCCGCATCTGCGATTCCCCGCCGTAACCCGTACAACACGGAGGCGCAAGTATGGGGAAAGACGGCGACAGCGAGCAGCCACACAAGTCTCATAGGATTCGAAAGTCTGGAGCTTCCGCGAAGAAGAAATCGAAGTCGAAGCCGGCCGAAGGCCTTTCGAAGGAGCAGCAGAAGATAAACAATCCTAAGGTATCATTCAGAAGAGTGTATCTTCTATAAGTTTGATAATTTGTTTTGGATGCATATATTTTTTATTTTTGTGGAAGAGATATGTTAGAGGAATAGGAGAATTTGTTTCCTGTTTACGTTTTGATTAGCTTTCGTTAGGTTCAGTGAGATTCAGCTTGTGATTTATATTGAGTAATGTACGGTAAATTTTGCTGCTGTGACGCGCCAGCTTAATACGATATCTCTGTGCTAGGGAGTAAATTGGTGAATTAGGTTATCGTGACTAATTCTGTTTATATTAATGCATTCGTTTCCATAGGAAGCCAAGCGGCTCCAGTGATTAATTTGTTTTGTTTGTTTGTTCTGGATGCATATATTTTTATTGATGTGTTAGAGGAATAGAAGAATTTGTTTCCTGCTTACGTTTTGATTAGCGTTTATGATGTTCACTGAGATTCAGGTTGTGATTTATATTGAATATTGTATGGTAAATTCTGCTGCTGTGACGCGCTAGCTTGATTGATATGATTTCTATGTGCTAGTGAGCAAATTGGTGAATTAGGTTATCAGGATTAATTGTGTTTATATTAATGCATTCATTTCCATAGGCGTTTGCGTTCACTTCTTCTGTGAAAGCCAAGCGGCTCCAATCACGAGCTACAGAGAAGGAGCAGAAAAGGCTTCATGTACCAACAATTGATCGGAATACAGGAGAACCTGCTCCATTTGTTGTTGTAGTTCAGGGACCTCCTCAGGTTTGTGCGCATGAAGTTCTACTGGTCCTTGATTACGTATATATTATGTATTTTCTTGGTTAATTTTTGAGAGTGTTGTAGGTGGGGAAGTCATTGCTGATCAAGTGTCTAGTAAAACATTACACAAAGCACAATTTACCTGAAGTTCGTGGACCAATTACAATCGTATCAGGTTGAGTGACTTGTTCCGGTTGTCACATTTTTTGACCTAATTATAAATTGAGAACTCAAGTGATTTTTTCTGAACATTGAAATCCTGCAGATTTGAGTTGGATTGGGGATTGACCTGTTATATGATTATTGATTAATCGACTTTATGATTTAGGCAAGCAACGGAGGCTGCAGTTTGTGGAGTGTCCAAATGATATCAATGGGATGATAGATTGTGCGAAGTTTGCTGATTTAGCTTTGCTACTTATTGATGGGAGCTATGGCTTTGAGATGGTAAGCTTCCAGTACCTTTTTTTTGTAGAGTGCATCCTGTTTTAGGGCATTGATATTAGTTAGAGTTGCCGATCCATGGACTTCAATCATATACTATTTAATTAGGGAAGAGTATATGAAATTTCAAATTCTAAGGGGATGCTGGCGTGATGCATAATTTTTTTTGGGTGCTCAACTATCCTGTCTCAATGGGGATTTTTTTTGAAATAGTAAATAAGCATACTGGTTTGCTAAACTAGAAGGTCATGGGCTTATACACACTGCAGGAGAATCCTGTTCACACAATTCAGAGAAAGTTCTTAGGGGCAACTAATAAGTAACTGATATAGATATCCTAATATATTCATCATTCTCTTTGAATTATTCACAGGTACCAAATATTATAAATATATATTGTGACTGTATGCCCTTATGTTTACCATTTCTTTTTGGATTTCCATTTTATGGTTCTTCTCTTTGGTGAAACGATTGTTTCCATGTTCATATCATTTGTTTAACTTCACTTGCAGGAAACATTTGAGTTTCTTAACATATTACAAAATCATGGATTTCCCAGAGTAATGGGTGTTCTTACTCACCTGGACAAGTTTGAGGATGTAAAGAAACTTAAGAAAACAAAACAACGACTCAAGCACCGGTTTTGGACTGAGATCTATGATGGAGCAAAATTATTTTATTTATCTGGCCTTATTCATGGAAAGTAAGCAAAATTTATGTTTCTTGTGTTGGTAATTTGTAGTTTGATGGTTGACATCTTAAAGTGCTTTATTTTGGCTTGCCTGTGAACAGGTACACTAAACGTGAAGTACATAATCTAGCAAGGTTTATTTCTGTAATGAAATTCCCCCCGTTGTCATGGAGAGCTTCTCATCCTTACATCTTAGTAGATCGTTTTGAAGATGTCACACCCCCAGACAAGGTTCACATGAATGGCAAATGTGATAGAAATGTTACCTTGTATGGATACTTACGAGGCTGCAATCTGAAGAAGGGAACAAACGTAAATAGTCTGGTCACCCTTTCATCTTAATGATTATAAAGTGTTTCTGTCCAAGTGGATGTGCAATTTCTAATCCTAGATGGTGTGTGTTGGTCTCTAGTCATGTTTCTTTGTTCAGTAGTGTGCGGCCATAGTTTCTAGTATCTATGTATTTTATGACTAATTTATGTTGTTCTATTTGATTAGATAATTTATATGCAGTTGCTTTTGCTTTTCCACTCTTCACTTCTTTTGTTATTCTCTTTCACAAAGCATGAAATACTAGTAAAAACTTGTTCAGTATAGTATGTGTATCACTGCCCATAACAAGGATGGTTTCTGACTAGCATGCACTAGATAGGGGATATTAATATATTATTTCTGAAATTGTCTAATCTCAAAATTTTCATGTCTCTAATGCTTATGATATTGATTATTATGTTCTAGCTGTTAACTTGTTCCAGTATCTACGTGCTCCAGTTATTTAATTGTTATATGTTTGGAAAATTGAGCCTGCGATCCTTTTTTCACTCTATACATTCACGTATTACTAACCAATAATATGATATAGGCACATATTGCTGGCGTGGGTGATTATCCTTTGTCTGGAGTAACAGCATTGGCTGATCCTTGCCCTCTTCCCTCAGTTGCCAAAAAGAAGGGACTGCGTGATAAGGAAAAACTATTTTATGCCCCTATGTCCGGCTTAGGGGAACTACTTTATGACAAAGACGCTGTCTATATAAACATAAATGATCACTTTGTACAGTTCTCTAAAGATGATGGAGCTAAGGCAGAAGGGACAGAAAAAGGTTAACTTTTTAGTTGCCTTAACTGGATTTAGTGAAAATTCTGGATATCATGTTTATTCCTTTTGTAATCTATCCAACGCTTACCTTTCTCACGTCTTGTTTATTTTCTTCTTTCTCATCTAAAGCCTTGCTCTTTTCTCTGGCAGGAAAACAACGTGATGTTGGTGTCGAATTGGTTAAATCATTACAGAACACAAAATATTCTGTTGATGAGAAGTTGGAAAAAAGTTTTATCTCACTTTTTGGGAAAAAACCTGTCGACATATCTGAACCTCCAACTGGTGTGATTGAGGCTCAGGAAGTTGTCAATCGGGATGTACTATTGGAGCCTGTAGATCACTATGAATCTGACATGAAAGATGATGATAGTGAATCAGATGAAGAGGGTGATACTGAGGATGAAAATGGTCTGGAATCCTTAGATAGGGAGAGAGCTTATAATAATCAATCATCTTCAAAATCTATAGATGATAGCTCTGATGAGGAAACCTTCTATGAGGCAGAGCAAGATCGTGTGACACAAGGCAACTTCAAGGAACAGAGTGATTTGCATGGGGGAAGGGTGAGGAGAAAAGCTGTTTTTGAAAATGAAATGGATACTGATAATAAGGTAATTTGTTGGCAAGTATATATTTGGATCTGTTATTTTTTCATTTTGTCTTTGATATTATCTTGGAAAAGGCAAATTGTGCGATCTTGGGGGGCATTAATTAGAAAACTCAAAATATAAAGCAAAGAATCACCAGGGCATCTAATCAAATTTGGGCCTTCTTTCTCAAGCATAAGTCTGATTCCAATACATTATGCTACCAGCCCATTGCTAGTCAGTGTTGGGAACAAGTGAATGTGTAAAGTATTCTGATAAGGGTCTTACAATTTTTTTACTGAAATAAGGTCACATATTGCATAATCTGACAACAAGTTGCACAGTTACTTATGAGGCTAACTGCACTTGCAAGGTAACTTAGTTATATACTTTTGAATTGTAGAAATTAGAAAAGAGTTCTTTTGAATCAAGCTATATGAGCTCTCTATGGCAAGATGCTACTAATAGGCTTGCTAGCAAATAAAAGAAGTTTGTCTGCTTGAGGTTTGCCATGCATAATGAGGCTGTTTCTGAGACACTTGTTAGTTATCACTTATCACCTTGTATCAGCTATGTATTTCGTGCTCGACTTGATTGAAGAACAGAAACATATACGTGTTAGATTGTCAATGCAACTTAGATTGTTGTATATCTTCCGTGACTCATACTGTTGTTATATGCTTTGTCTGTCTTACTGGGTGCTTCTTTCCTGGATTTCTTTTTTGCTGATGTTTGTTCTAATAAATTCAATGTGGAAATGAAGATTTTAAATATCTGAGCTGCAGCATAATTCATGTGGTTGAATGCAGCATCTATTTGTTATTTGACATCAGTAGAATTCAATGTTCTTAAAATACATTTTGCATGTCTTGTGATTTGGTGGATGCTTTGTCACCTAACAAAATATGTTTCTCATAAAAAAATGGTGACTTCAGGATTCTGGTGAAGATGATGATTCAAGTGACAATGATGAAACAGAAAAAGGAGATGAAGATGTGCTTTCTCATTCTGATTTTTCAGCTGATGGAGAAGGTAACTATACATTTGCTTTTGGTTGGAATCATGAGTATGATGGCTTATTGGCTTGGTAATTATCGGTTTTTTTCTTTTTTCTGCATCTCCTTTATACTCTCTGCTTTCGAAAAAATCACCTCTCTTCTTCTATATCCTCATTTTTTTATGGTTGCTCTCACAGAAGATGAGATGGGTAACATTTCCAAATGGAAGGAATCCTTGTTAGAACGAACTGCCTCTAGACAGAATATTAATCTTATGCAACTTGTTTATGGGACGCCTGGATCAAAATCTTCCTGATGATATGAAGGACGATGTTGACGAGGAAAGTGATGACGAAATTTTTAAGCTGAAAGGGGAAGGAAAAAAGGTTTACATCTATATGTCATTTTCATTTCTTTATTGTGTAAACTGCTCATAAATAACTATATCAAACTTTGTACTTTTTATATCAGTCTGGTGCAATAGTCCTTGTGTAGTTTCTTTTCTTTCTTTTTAACTGCTCTTATTATTTCGATTGGCATACAGAAATTGAAGGAAGGAATAAATGACAATGATGTTGATAGTGATGACTGCTCAAAATTTGTAAGTAGTGGAAGTCTTGAGGATTGGAAGAGTGAGGACAGGATTGAAAGTATTCGTGATCGTTTTGTCACTGGAGACTGGTCTAAGGCACAACTGAGAAATCAACTCTCAGAAGGTACCGCTGGTGATGAAGATGAAGTCTTTGCTGAATTTGAAGACTTGGAAACTGGTCAGAAGTATGAGGGCGATCAAGCAGATGACGTTGGTAACTCCAGCAAGGATGATGCCTTGGCTGCTGCGGAACGAAAGCTGAAAAAATTGGCTCTTCGTGCAAAATTTGATGCTCAATATCCTTTCTCACAATTTGCTGCTCCCTTCCATTTAGATGTGTAGTCTCATTTCTGAAGTTGGGTTTCGTCAACTAATTGGTTGGGGGTTTAATAGTGCTTCAATAGCGAATTAGTGGATTCCTTAGCATTCACAAATTGAATGCTACTTATTAGTGGTGAACATACTCATCTGACATGTGTACCTTTTCAGCAACATAATTTTATGGCGCTTGTGAAGTTCTCGTTGAGATGAGTGCCTGGTCTAGGATCTTTCTGATTTAGGACTGTCAATATTGCAGGATGATAATAAATGCTGTCGAGCTACTTTCCCTAGCATTCTATATTTTAAACATTTGTGTCCTTAAATCTACCTCACATACAATGGTTCAGAGGTTGCCGATGAAGAAGATGATGGTGACAATGACACCAAGAATAATCGTGGTCAAAGCAATGGAGGTGGCAATGGAGGTGGCTTCTTTGACAAGGTAAATTCCTCTGGTGTTTATTTATATGAACTATCTTGAAACTGGTACTTACACTCTCTACTCATGTAGTTAAAGGAGGAGATTGAACTGCGGAAGCAAATGAACATTGCTGAATTGAATGAACTTGATGAAGTTACTCGTGTTGAGATAGAAGGTTTTAGAACTGGGACTTACCTTAGAATTGAAGTTCGTGATGTGCCCTATGAAATGGTTGATAATTTTGATCCTTTTCATCCTATTCTTGTCGGTGGTCTTGCGCTGGGGGAGGAAAATGTGGGATATATGCAGGTAGGCGAATATACTTAAATTTACCCCTTTGCTGCCATGTATTTTATCTTTCCTTATCTTACAAGTATTGTGGCTTCAACTTCTATGCCTGAAGGTACGGTTGAAGCGGCATAGATGGCACAAGAAAGTATTGAAGACTAGAGACCCTATAATCATGTCTATTGGATGGAGACGCTACCAAACTGTACCAATATATGCCATTGAGGACCGTAATGGGCGTCTTCGCATGCTCAAATATACTCCAGAACATATGCATTGTGTGGCAATGTTTTGGGGGCGCACTTGCTCCTCCTCATACTGGGGTTGTTGCTATCCAGAACTTAGCTAATAATCAGGTAACTTTGTAATCTTTTTGGGCTTATTCTGATAGGAGTATCACTCTAGGGCTGTTGAAGAAATACAGCCTATTTCTTCTGCGCACAAACTACTGATATTATACAGAATCAGTGTCGGGTAAATTTCACATGTGCTCGCTTTCATGTTTTAATAAGGAGCAGTGCTAAAGGAATCAAGCTTTGTTGTGGAGCATGACTTCAGTGTGCTCCACAAAACACCTGAAAATCAGTTTGGAAAGTTTTCCATGTTTTTTCGGTTTTCCACTAATTAGAGTTGTCTCAGTAGTCAGTAGTTCGCTTTCTGCTTTTCACATTGCTTGAAATTTGTTTGTCCGCATCGCATTTTTAGCTTCAATCCTAATGTTTCCCAAACTAACAATTCTACAGAGCTTGCATTGGGCAGTGTTTTGAAGTTTGTATATTACCTCACATGCTTTTACCTCCTTTGGAGTACACATATGAACAGCATGTTTATTACTGACCCTAATACTCACTCAAGCAGTATAACTTGCCTTTTACTTGCATACGTAAGAGGATTACAATTTTCCTGATATTTGGTTCAGTTCATATTTCTTTTTTGAGAAATGTTCAGTTCATATTTCTAATTGTAGTGATAATTGTTTTTTTCTACCTGCCTTCAGGCATCATTTAGGATTACTGCTACTGCTACAGTCCTAGAGTTCAACCATGCTGCAAAGATAGTAAAGAAGCTCAAGCTAGTCGGTACTCCTTGTAAAATCTTCAAGAAGACGGCTTTCATACAGGACATGTTTACTTCAGATCTTGAAATAGCTAGGTTCGAAGGCGCTGCTATTCGAACTGTTAGTGGAATCCGTGGTCAAGTGAAGAAGGTATTTTTTCTCCAAATCAACTCCTTTCTATTATAATCGAGATGTTTATGGTGAGGCTTCTACTACGGTCGTGTTGTTTCATGCAGTATAATAAGCTGAAACTCACATGACGGTATATGTTATTATGTGTAGTAGTGTCGGCTAGTATATTTATGTTTAAATAGTTGGCAGAAGGAGTTTCAATAGTAATAATAATAATAATAATAATAATAATAATAATAATAATAATAATAATAATAATAATCACTGTAGGTGCAGTATCTTGTTTGCTGTTTATTACTTTCACCTTCTTGTCAGGGAATTCAGAATTTCCTTTTTATGTTTCTTGCTCTTTTTACCTTATTCTCGAAGTTCTCTTTTGGATGTGAATTTTGTTCTAGGCTGCTAAAGAAGAGATTTCTAACAAGTCCACGAAGAAGGGTGGAGTTGCGAAGGGCGGCATTGTTAGATGCACATTTGAGGATAGAATAAAAATGGGCGACACCGTTTTCTTGCGTGCTTGGATTCAGGTGGAAGTTCCTCGTTTTTACAACCCTCTGACAACAGCGTTGCAGCCGCGTGATAAGACCTGGCAGGGAATGAAAACAGTTGCCTGAGCTAAGGAGGGAAAATAACCTTCAAGTGCCAGTTAACAAGGATTCACTCTACAGGGTGAGAACATCAGTTGTTAAACAGAATTTGATTTCCACTTGCATGCCTATTTTACTTAATTAACCCCTTTTTTGCGATTATAGCCCGTTGAAAGGAAGCCGAGGAAGTTCAATCCATTGGTTATCCCCAAGTCACTACAGGCAGCTCTCCCGTTTGCATCGAAACCGAAGGACTTACCTGCTCGACAACAGCCATTGCTTAAGGATAGGAGAGCTGTGGTCATGGAGCCTCATGAAAGAAAAGTGCATGCTCTTGTCCAACAACTTCTACTCATTAAAACTGAGAAGGTAATAACTTTTATAAAATTTATTTTAATATTTTCCTCGGTATGTTTTGTTCAATATTGGCAAGTCGTTCCATTTCCAACCATTTAAGTTATAATTCTAATAATTTGAGATTCGGGGTGTCCTTTCTGTAGACGAGAAAACGGAAACTGAAGGAAGCGGAAAAGAGGAAGGTACTAGAAGCGGAGAAATCAAAGGAAGAGCAGATCTCGAAAAAGAGACAACGGGAGGAACGACGGGTAAGGTACCGAGAAGAGGACAAAATGAAGAAGAAGAAGATCCGCAGGAATCCACAATCATGATCGTTTTAGCTGGTTCATGCGCCTTACTGAAACGGTATGCCTTCAAAATCTCTCAATCAAGTGTAGATGAAGCCCCCTTCATCTACACTTGATGTGCATGCAGACACGTCGGCATTCGACGCGTTTCTTAAAAAAAAAAAAAGGGTTTTAGAAGTTGCGTCCTATGTCGTGCCCCGTGTCTATATATGTTATAGATGGTCCAAATTTTGATGCACCCTAGTATACATAGCGTGATAAATTGAAGTTGAATTACTCCCAAAAAGCTACTTACAACAGCTTGCATCTTGAAGATTTTTTGTAGAGTTATATCTGGCACCTAGCATTCTCATTGGATGGTCCCAAAATGCGACTTTATAGACCTTAGTTTTGTACTTTGTAGTGTGTAATTCTTCGGCTTCGTTTATTTGTTTCTATTTTCTTCCTTTTGCTGCGACCCTTTTTTCAAAGAATAGCATTTATGACATACTATTTTCTTCCATAATTTGCCTAGAAAAATGCACGGTGCATTTATTTAATTATGATTAACAAATTTTAACTGAAAATTAATAAATGAGAATATGATTAATAGAAGGGAAGCGGGGTCGTTTTGTTACCCATTGCACAAGCGGGAAAGTCGTCACAGCCAAAACCAGTAACACGCGGGAAAATGATGGCGCGATCGTTTGTGGGTTACTTTCTTCAAACAAGATATGGGCTTTTCTTATAAAAGCATGATTTCAAATAATTAAACTTTCCTTTATATACAAGTTCGAATCACATAATGTCAGACCTACAGGCTACACACTGAAATTTCCGATCAAAATCATCGCCCAACAGAAGGCCTGCTAATATACCCTTGGTCGCCAATGTCGAAGCATTATCCTATGGAATTCCGTCCCACCGATAACCATCCGGTATCGTCTCACCAGAAGCCACCGGCATCCTCCAAGTTGGGACGAGTCAGCCGGATCTCCATCCAGTCGATGATGTCCTGAGCGATCTCTTCGCGCTCGGGCTCGAAGAGGAGATCGTGCAGAAAGCCTTCGTAAAGTTTTATGTTCTTGAACTTAGACGGCGCCTCGTTGTAGAGATCCTGAGAAGCCAGTGGATCCGTGACCCTGTCGGCCGTTCCGTGGAGGACGAAGAACGGGACCGTGACGGAACGGAAGTTGCGCATCAGGTACGAGGAAATGCGCAGAATCTCGTGCCCGGTACGGACTCTGATTGGTCCGGTGTAGACCAACGGGTCCGAGTATTTGGCCAAGAGAGCCGCGGGATCCCTCGAAACTGGGATCCCCCTTTTGTTAGCACCTTTGAATTGAAATCTTGGTGCCACCAATGAGAATATTGGTGCAACGGCCTGCACAAAGTGGTTGCGCGTTAAGTTTCATCCACACTAATAATATCACCTTTTTCTTTTCATTGGAATTGTATTCAAGAATGAAAAATATAACGTACACCAACAATGGGATGGGCTGGCTTGACGCGCAACGCAGGTGAAGTCAATACGACTCCCTCGAGCATTTCTTCTACGTGGGGAATACGAAGCAGCCTGTTCTCGTACAATCGGATATTGGACACAATGAGGGTAGCATAACAAAGTATATGGTTAATTGCATATAATTTATTGAACTTTCAGACACAAATTTTAAAATCTGTATTAAAATTATTCAACTATTATTTTTTATTTTGCATGCATAATCGTCCATTTTATGGCCAAACTTTGTGGCTGAAACAACGCCGTTTTTATCCAACTATACAATACGATGTTGGTTCTATTTATGCCATGCGATCATATTTATGCTATGTCACCACGTCGAAATTTTTTAATACAGATTTTAAAGTGTGTGCAAAATGAGAACTAGTTGAAAGCTTAGTAATTTATAACATTGAAATGGATCTTGGGTTGAGATGGCCTTGCGAAGGCTGTAGCCTGTACATACCTTTAGGACAACTGCCCCTCCAGTCGAATGTCCAAACAGGAAGCACGGTACATCTGGGTTCTCCGATTTGATCTTTTCCAGGAAAGCCGCCTTTCAAAAGAAGCAACATCTATCGTTAACTAAATCACATATGCTTAAATAATATAACACCAGCACAGCACAAAAGAATAGATGAACTGACACATTGACAGCTGAACTTACAGTGTCTGCAACAACGTGATCGAGTGAAGGCACATATCCATGTAATCCATCGCTTCCACCATGACCTACCAAAGGAGAGACAAGATCAATTTTATTGCAACTAAAGTCGTGGCGGGACTTCAGAATCACTTGCATTTCATTTATCACAGTAGAGAGAATAACATCTCATAAGAGATTCAATGTTTCTCTAATTCTATGTGGTGGAGGAATGTGGGTAGTATAATACCCATGGCTTTCGTTGAAACGACAGTTCAAAAATAAACAGAGTCCGTTTATCATTCTTAATCAGACAAATTATTATCAATAAGGAAATCTAAGAGAAACTAAGTTGTGACATGCTTTGGTGATTCATGAGCAGCGGATGTTTAAATAATTCAAGATCTAGAAGATGGTTGAAAACACTCGAGCACTTACCTATCCAGTCCATTGCATATGCCCCGAACTTGCAGGAGACTAGTTGTTTAGCAAAATTAGAGTAGCGCCCACTGCAAGGAGAGCATTAGTATGGTTAGGATTTCCTAATCATAGCTAGCAGCAACAGCTCTCGTTTGTCTAAGGCACTTGAAAGAAAAAGATGAGCCAAGTAATGCCGTACCTGTGCTCATTTAACCCATGTATGATTATAAGAATGCCCCTGAAATATAAGACACTTATGAGTAAAAGATAAGAAATGCAAATGAAGCAGGCCGTTGCCAGGGAAAAAAAAAGAGATACGAGGTGTGTAAACAATAAAAAGTAGGATTTGGAGAAATTTAATCTGCTAAAATACTCGGGAGAGCTTGATTTTAGTTGTATATTTAGCAAGGATTGCAGCTTCAGTTATGAAATGTATAACCATAACTTGTAATTGGCCTGAATTATGCTGTGATTACTACTATATATCTTGAGATTAAATATATGCATAATAGCTCATGCGTACGCTGCTCATCCATAAAAGAAATCTCAGAAAGTTTGTTATTAGAAGCTCATCGAAATGGTATTGATATCTATAGAGAGAGAGAGAGAGGATCACACTTGAATACAAAAAATTAACACACACGATATGAGTTTCTACTACTAAAATCAGCTTGTTTATGGATCAAGTACACAAACCAATACAATATTGTCCGTTTATATACGAACTCAACAAGCTATACTGCAAATTCTAATATGTAAACTATTCTTTGCTCGAGACAGATATTTTCACCAAAAGTAGGACAGAGGTAATGCAGAAACTAATGCTCAACGAGTCCAATTCTAAATCTGCATCAAATTAAACATACAACCAAATAAACTGCTTAATTCCTAGCTCACAATTCTAGTGCTAACAGAACTTCCACAACATAACGGTCCAATTGTTATATTGAGATTATTTGAATACAAAACCTCCAAATCAACTAACCTAAACCTTCTTCACACAATCATGTCAAGGATTAACAGAAACATATTCAGCTGCGTACGACCTCAGACATTGCTTGCGGAGACGGAAAAAAGCGAGAATAAAGCAATTCAATAAGCGATAGCACGAAAATCAATTTTTCCTCAATTCGCCCTCACGCAGCAATCAAAACGACCTAAATCGTACCTCAATTCACCGGAAACCGGCAGCCACGACCTGCAGAAGAGCGCATTCCGCCTCACTCCGAAGAACAACGACGTCGTCCACCTGCACCAGCTGCTATCCTCCGCCGCCATCTCAATCGCCTCCGCTAGAGCCCTGCGCCTCATCGTGTCCTCCTCATCTCTCCGGACGCCGAATTTCCGACGCCTGACCGACGCGGACGCCGTTCGCGGCGAGGACGGCGGCGAGGCGGCGGCGGAAATTCGGTGGAGGCGAGGAAGGAGGAGCAGGATCCACACGAAAAATGAATAGATTAGCAGGAGCGATCTGCGCAGAGACTCGTATGAGAGGATCGACTGACGGAGGTTTTTGAAGACCGGAATTATGCGGCCGCTCGCGCCGGATGTTAGCTCCTCCACCGGCACCGCCGCCGCCGCCGCGTCCATTTCTCTCTTCCTCTTTTCGCGGTGAAAATGAGTGCAATTATTCGTCGTCTATGTATGGAATGGTGTGGAGAGAGAAAATTGAAGCGGAGGTCTACGGAGAGAATTGGTGGTAGAATTTTGACGCGTTACCGGGGATTCTTTATAGACGAAATTTCGATGGTGCGGATGCCGTCTACGGTTCCGGTTTTACAGTGTGTCAAGTTCGAATATTCAATTTCCCTCTTGTCACCGAGCGAGAATCTTCGTATCCGGACAAATTGAGTAAAGAGGATTTCGTTTTCAAATCTTAAAAAAAGAAATAAAAATATTCGTAGTACTATTTTATTTGTCAAAATTGGCCACTTCATGTACATTTTATTTTGAAATTTAAGTAATTTTTTTTTTCATATTTTTAAATGCATTTATTATTGATGCTTTTCATTCTATGAATGCTCGAATTTCAGTATTTTCATAAAATAATCAACATTTGATCTTATAATTATATTATATACTCTCTCCGTCCCATAAAAGCATGCATAATTTTTATTTTTCGTCAGTCCCATAAAAACATGCATAGTCTATTTATAGTAATAATTCTCTCACTAAACATCACAATCAATGTGAGATTCTTTCTCCACTCATATTATATTTTACAGGATTTCTTAAAACTCGTGTCATCATATACTATGTATGTTTTTATGGGACGCAGAGAGTATATATCAAATGTAATTTTTATTTTTATTTTCTCCATTTATTATTATATTAGAAGGCTAATTTAGTTGGAATAGTTTATTACTTTCAACAAATTGCAAAGATACAACTTCAATTTTTATTTTTATTTGATAAATTGCATAAATAAATAAAGAAGCACGACGAAGGACTCGAAGCCAAGACCTTAGGTTTAATGGGTTTAAGTATATTATTATTTTATTTGATTGTCAATTTTTTATATAAATTTATGCGTTTAATTAATTGTATTTTTCATTATCCTTTTTGTTCCTTTTTGAAATGCATGTACCAATGATGGTCTCTATATTTTAATAAAATATTTAAATTTAATCCTATTACAAGTTACAAGTACATCAACTTTTTTTCCCACTTATTCTTCCATTTGAATGCCAATTTAGTTAGAATAGTTGTTGAATTCCAACAAACTGAAATAAATTTATAGACAGCACTAGTATTACTTTAAACATACGACTGCAAATCTTACATTAATTATAGATTTTCATCCCTACACGTGATTGTAAGTATAAGAAGATCTTATCTCAATAAAATATTAAATGAAATTGTACTCGAAGAATAACAGAAATCAAATTCAATAACAGTTGAGGAGAATTGGAGGGAACAGCAGGGGAGGTTAACAGCAGAGAGAAAGCAGCTCACAGAAGATGGGAAAGATGTCTTTGGCGGAATTTTACCTGTTAAAAGATTGTGGATTTTTTTATTCAAAGATAGACATGTCCGAAATGGCGGATGGGATTTCCTGTGGATGGGGCTACAGTAATACGATGCTTTATCTGACGTGTCACCTTTTGTTAAATCGCTTTATTTTAGAGTGGGACCCATCGGTCGTGAGGGCAAAATCAATGCCTTCAAATATGGGCGTGTGAAAATATGATTTATTGGTCACCGATTTTTCGTTCCTCGCTTTTGCGATCATTAATATTTAAGTTTTCTCATTTTATTGGTGACCGATTTAGTTCATTTAGGTAGAATTTGATTTTTATTTCTAATCGGTTTGGATTCTTGCTGTATTGAAGTAGCCGAGGAAAGATATTTCACCTAATTAAGTATTTATTATTATATACTCCCTCCGTCCCATATGATAGGCTGATTGGGATTTCACAAAGATTAAGAAAAATCATTGAAAATAAAAATATATAATAGTAAATGATGTATTAAAATGAGAGTAAATTAAAGAATTAAATAAGGATATAATAGTAAATGAGTAAAAAAAATATTACTTTTACTAAAAACATTTACTTTTTAGTAAATGGGACATTCAAAAAAGGAAAATAAGCCTAAGCATATGAGACGGGAGGAGTAGTATTTTTCTTGAATTTATTGTGGGAGTTTACGTCATTTGGAAAAATATTGCGTTTTTGAAAATCCCGTAATATTGTAAGGGCTCATTTCATACGTGGTGTTGGATAATGTGTGATATATTTAATTGATAAGGTGTTTAGGGGCTTATAATTTTTTTTTTCAAATTACTTAGTAAAATAAGCTTCAAAATTTTTGAGCTCCCCAAAAAATAAGTTCTTCTTTTACTTCAACTCATTTTTTCATAATCTTATAGTATGTAAATTTTATAAATATTATTCAGTTATAACTTTTGATTTTGCACGTACATCCTCTCAAATTCATCTTTCTTTGATTTTATCTCTCTAACGTATAAGTTCAATTTATCCAACCACTTTAACAACTCAAAGCTCTTTAAAAAATTATATTTCATAAGCTTTTTAAATAAGTTTAGCCAGACATCCCCATCAATCATGAATTTTTCCGCAATAATTGATTAAATAAAATAGCTAATATTTTATTTTATAATCATAATTCATTGAGTTGCACATACACACATCCTATATATATATATATATATATATATATATATATATATGTGTGTGGTTCTAGAGAGAACTACATTATTTGTGAGAACGGGAGAACCATCAAATTTAATGCATCCACGGTAAAAATTAATGCATTCGCTGTTAAAATTAATGCACTAAAAAAAATTAAAAAAAATGCTCCCTTCAGGATTCGAACCCAGGATCTGCATTCATCCAACAAGATGATGCATCCACCGTAGATCTTGATGATCGAATGGCTGAAAATGGTTCTCCGATCTTCTTTTATTTATGGTTCTTTCTTGAACCTCTCCCTATATATATATATATTTGAAGCGGATTGTTATATTGATCGGAGAGGAAGTATTTTATCAAACGAGTTTCGTCATCAAATATATATTTTTTTTCTTTGAAACAATCAATTTAATTAATTTTGATTATTAGCTTACTTCACCGATCAACGCTAAAATGAATAGAGCTCAACAAGCATGTGATGATGATTGATGATGTGTAGGTATCAAGATAAGATCGTACACATATGTAGCTGTAGAAAATTAATTTATCGAATGAGTTAAATGAAAATTATTATATATATATACTAAAATAGGCCAGGTTTTGTGGATATGCATGATGAAGTAGTTTGGAGAAATCTATGATTCTATTTCATAAATTTAATCGAGGTCTGCATGTGGTCAGTACTTTGATTGTGGTCCATTATTATTTTTGAATTAAACTATGTCAGATCTCCAACTTCCATCGATTTCATGGTATTTAAAATTATGATAAAATATGATTTTTGTAACTGCCTTTGATCTCGAAATATAAAAATATTTAAGCACAATATGGTATGATGTTGATCGGTAAATAAGATTTCGTTGCGCCAAAATTAAAATATTACACGATAAAATCGAGGTCTATATATTATCGACTAAGAAATTAGCTTATGTCAGCTTTCATAGATGTGAACATATCAATTGCAAATTTCAAGAAATCTTCTAGCTTATTTTTCTTAAATGACAATTTTCAAGAATTATTTGATGATAATTTCAACTTTTTCTTTGTTTTTAAAGTGTGGTTAAGGTTAATTGTTTGATTGAGCTTATAAGCTCTTTACAATAAGCTGTTTAACACTCATAGAGTGTTAATTAAAGTGTGATTAAAATGTGTTTTATAAGCTGTTTATGAATTTAATTATAGAGCTTATTATAAGCTCCTAAAAAATAAGTTCATCTACCCCAATTTATTTTTAACTTATCTTATGAGTAACACTTATTTTAAAAAAATAATTTAATTGTGATTTTTAATTTTCATCATATATGATTTTAATTTCATATCTCTTTGATTTTATCTTTCCAACAAAATTTTTCTCTCTCTAAGTAAAAATTCGCTCTATAACTTATAAGCTCAATATGTTATTAAAATACATCTTATAATTTTTTTAAAAATAAGCTTAGTCAAACACCCTTTTAATTGGAAAGTCCCAATTCAATGTTTTTTTTTTCTTTTTTCTTAAGAGAGAAAAAATATAATGTGCGAATCGAAAAGGGAATTCTTTATTTGTAAATTCTCAGGGGTAATGCTAGAATTATTAAATTGGATAAAACTTTGATGATTTAAATGACAATGATCCATTTTTAAAATTTCATTGTCAAATTTCACTTGGTTAAGTAATTATTATTTTTAATTAATCTTCTCATTTATAATAAATCTAAGATTTTGAATAAACGACATCTGGGCATGTATCAAATCCATTAAAATTAAATACATATGCATAAGATGCAGTGGACCTATATATAATCCATCACACAGTGCTGTCCCTTTTTCTCTTTCACTCGATAGTTACATAAATATTGAATAATTCCAAATAATCCTTTCATTTGTGGTTTCAACTTCATATGTCAATTTAATACTTCCATGGCTCAAACTCATTAATTCCTTGATATAGAATTTGAGGCTGAAAACTAACACACCTTTTAAATTTGACTTTAGTGCTATATCAAAGAGTGTGACAATTAGTATTGTAGAACCACTAATTATGTTGCTCGTGTGTTTGTAATATTTTCTAAATCGAGTTAGTACATGGATTGAAAAAAAAAAAAAAATCATATCATGATTTAACAAAAAAAAACTTTTAGAAAAAGAAAAAGAAAAGAGTATTACTAGTAGTCTAGTGGAGGAATATAAATGAGCTTTTTAAATCCAATTATGTGCTAATTCTTATGGGTCCGATGTATTTTACATTATTTCCCCACTTTTCATTTTGTTTCAATTATTGATTAAGGGTCATCTCCTACCATACAAAAAGAAAATGATAAAATACTAAAGGGAGCTCAAATTGGGTCCATTTTTTGTAAAGTTCATTCAGATTTTTTTTAAATAAATAAATTTTAAAAGTTGTGCCTAAATGAATTTGATTCTAAAATTTTTGACCTTATATATTAATCATTATATTCTAAAATTTTTTTGGGGCCCTGTGCAGTCGACCACCTCTGGCATGGCCAAAACCGCCTCTGTATTGACTAGATTTTATCAAACTGAATTATTTAAATGATCTGATCTTGAGCTTGTGAATAATATACTCCCTTCGTCTCATAAAAAAATGCATAATATGAGATGACGCGAGTTTTAAGGAATCATGTAAAGTGTAGTGTGAGTGGAAAAGAGATCTTACATAAATTGTGATGTTTAGTGAAAGAATTATTACTATAAATGAACTATGCACATTATTATGGAACGAACGAAAAAGGAAAATTATGTATATTTTTATGAGACGAAGGAAGCATTAGAATTTAAAACCTTTTACATTAATTGTAAATGGCATAGGTTGAATCGTGCACGTCACAAATGGCCAATTGGCCATGCAAGGCGTAGTAGATAGCATAAAAAAGAAATAATGTATTAGAATTTTCGGAATATATAAACTTCTTTATTTATTTTTATTACGGGCCGAAATTGTGGGCCGGACCGTTGGAGCTGCATTTACATTTATGCGGCCCATATTAGAGAAAGCCCTCTTTAAAAATCCAAAGAAAGATTGTGTTATCATGTTATGGCCCATGGAACATCCTTGATTTTGGCCCACTTAGTTCAAGAAATTATATAATGTACGCCATCCGTCCCACAAAAATATACATACTTTGTCATTTTCATCTATTTCACAAAAATATGCAATTTTTATTTTTTCATCATCCCTTATTTTCTAATTTAATATCTCAACTTATTTATAACAAGTACGGACCACTTTCTCCACTCACAACACTATAAAAATTTATCCGAGCCTGTTAACGTAAATGAATGGCTCAGTTTGTCATTACTCGTCTAGTTAGCATGTCAGCAGACTTGTTAAATGAGCTACTTTTAAAATACTAATATAACTATATAGCTTATATTTTTATACTTTAATTTGTGACATGTATTTTTTAAAGAAACTAGTGGATTTAAGTAATTACATTAAAGCATTAAGATAAACCATTTAATAAAGAAAATAGTTAGGTTTAAATTTAACTTTAGAAGCTCATAAAGCCTCAATTAAGCTTGCGATAAAGCTCGAGCTCAATTACAATATACATCTACCTTGATTTTGGCAGTGAGTGTAATGAGGGTGTTAGGCCAAGCTTAATTATAAGCTTAAAGTGATTATACGCTCCAACAATTTATAAGATGTTTCAGGAACATATAAGTTGTTAAAGTCTTTGTTAGAAAGAGAAAATCGAATAGAGATGAACTTAAAATGATATATAATGAAAACAATAACTTGTAGTTGATTAATGTTTGTAAAACAATTGTTGTATATAAGACTATGAAAAAATAAGTTGAGGTAGAGGAACTTATTTTTTGAGAACCTTATTTTTAGAGCTTATAAGTTGTATAAGAGCTTATTTTGTCACTTTCAAGAAGCTTATATAATCCCCAAAAATAAACTCCCACCGTCCACAAAAAATAGTTCATTTTTGCCATTTCAAGATGACTTCAAAAATCAGTCCCTTTTTATTTTTGGAAACTATCTTTCATTTGGTCGGTCATTATCTCCACTCACAATACAAAACCATTTTTATAAAACCCGTGTCATATTTTACTAGGATTACTTTTTGTGGATAGCTATAAATCTTCCATAATTTGAATGAATATTCACATATATGAATATTTGTATAGGATAATATATATGCGGTATGACCATACAATCCATATGTGGTTGAGTGATAAAAAAAATTGCTATAGAAAGCCAATTAAGTTGCTGGTTTTGGCTACACATCAAGAGTCATGTGAGTTGATTTGATGCTAAAGCATACTTTATTTTCTTTACAAGTTATACCATAAATTTTGTTTGATTACTTTCTCGTGATGGGCCTGTCTTCTTTCGGTCTCATTATATACTATGTCAAAATCCCATATAACATATTTAGCAAAAAAGGGCCCCTAAAAAATTTAAAATAACAAAAGAAATATTGAAACATTTTGATGCAATGGTTTTAATGATATCGTGTGTTCATCAACAAAAGCAATAGTGCATGGCTACAATACAGTGTCCGTGAAAACTGCATAAATTCACGGAGTGTACAAATTATTAATTCATTATCATAAAATAATTAATTAGAAATAATTTAATTTCATCTTAGTAATTTGCGAATATTTATATAATAATCGAGCGTGCATTAGATGATGTTGCTACCTAATTTTGCTTAGGGTTTCAAGATTTCCACACAAAAAAATGGCCATATTTATTAAATAATGCTAGCTAAATTGTTAAAAATATTTCATATCAAATATTGAGAAAAACAACTATGAAAGGGGATTTGGAATTAATAAGTGATTGGTATAGTGATAAATTAAAAGAAGTGGAAATTTATTTAAGTTAATAATTTGCATTACCATAGACATCTTCATGAAAAATCCAGTCGACTCTCTCTCTCTCTCTCTAGCTAACACACAAACATAGCTAAAATCTTGTCCACATAAACTTCAACAGTCACTCTATAAATATATAGCCATCTCTCCACATTAATTAACACAATCTTTATTTTTGTGTTTGAATTTCCACTATATGCTTTCTACTATTCTTCATGCTTCTTCACACCAATTTCAACCTAACCAACACCTTTTCAATACTTGACACAAATTCAACTCACTTCAACTCTCTATATAAACAATTCAAGCTTAACAAGCCCTACACACCCTTCCAACCTCTTGTAATACCAAAATGGCACCCAATAGAGACACCACCTTTCTCCAGGGTGGCTTCACGAAGAGCAACAACAACAACGTCAGCCAGAAGCCCCCGAAGCTGTCGATGGAAACCCTTCAACGCACGATCTCCGACATCTCGTTCGAGCTCCTGAGCCAGGAAACCCTAGCCGGCTCGGAGAAGCCCACCCTCGCCACCCTGCCCCCGATCTCCGAGGTCGAGGACGCGAAGTGCGAGTGCTGCGGGATGTCGGAGGAGTGCACCCCGCAATACGTGAAGAAGGTGCGCGGGACCTACGGCCAGATGATCTGCGGGCTCTGCTCGGAGGCGGTCAAGGAGGAGATGGAGAAAAACGGCGGGAAAAGGGAGGAGGCCCTGCACGCGCACGTGGGCGCGTGCGCTAGGTTTAACCGCCTGGGCAGAGCATACCCGGTGCTCCTCCAGGCGGAGGCCATGAGAGACATTTTGAGGAAAAATAGGGCAAAATCCCTTAGCCCTAGAGATAAGGGAGGAACGAATCAAACGGTTAGAGGTGGAATTTCTAGGAGTTCAAGCTGCATACCGGCAATTACCAAGGAGATCAATGAACACAAGAAGACCTAGATATATGTTATAGCTATATCTATATATATATTAACCTAATGTTATGTAGTTAATTAATGAATGAATGTTAATTAGATGTCAATAAAGAGGGTAATGTTTGTTTCAATTTGTGATTACTAGGGTAATTAATTGGTTTGTACGTTGCTCGGTTTGATTTGGTGGTGTAATTTTCTAACTTTATAAGTTTGTATTTTTTTTTCAAGTTTTGGAAATCTATATATATATAAAAGCAAAATAAATTATATCCTACGTGGCGTCGTATAATCACTCTATTATAATTTTCCTCAATTCTCATTCATTCTTATTTTTTTTTTCTAAATTTTTAATCAACGTTTCCAACAATTTTCCATATCTCTTAATTTTATTAAATAACCATTAATTAAATTCAATTAGAATTATTCTCATCCGAAATTATTAAAACCCATCTATTCATCTCTGTTTGCATTATATAAACTAAAAATAACTTGACGTGATATAACCCCACCTTGGGATATAACCGAATTTAAAAAATACATTATATAGTAAAAATTAAAAAGAAAAATGATTTTAGTGATCAACTTGAAGATTTTTCGATATAATTTGTTTAATGAAATTGATGTAATGGATATTAGTGAGGGACGATTCATTATCCTACAAATGATAACATAATTACTTTTAGCATTTGGTTTCATCAGATTTATTACTTAATGATTGATTGTTAGGGTCGATAAAAACAAAAATATGATGTATAAAATTTCAGTTTTTGATTATAAATGTTATTAATGATCTATTAAAATAAATAATTTGATAGAGAGACATTGAATTGAATCAATACATTACTCATCAAAACAAAAATTTAAGCATCAATTTCAAAGAACATTAATCTATTGTACTAATGAAAAAGTTTAATACCCAAAATAATAGTACGTAAAGACAGTTTCATACACAAAATAAGAAAAAAAATATTAATATTTTGCACTAAACATAAGAAACAATAGGGCCGGATGGCCCTATTGAAGATGAAAACTCAAATTTTGGCCACAAAATGAAAAATCACAATATTTGGCCATCTTTTATGTGTCATGCCTAATCTACCCTTTTAACTCAGCAGATCCAACTCAATTTTCTTTGACCCGTTGGATCCAGCTTTTCTTCATCTTCCTCTCTCTCTCTCTCTCTCTCTCTCTGATCTTCCTCTCTCTCTCTCTCTCTCAACACACAACACAACACACACCAAGACTGACGCCGCCCCCTTATTCCCCGGTGGAGAGCACCGCCGTCAGCCACAACTGCCGGCCACCTCGTCCCTCACCGCCACGTACACCGGCTTCACCAGGATCGTGAACACCGTGCCTGTCAAAGCAACCGAAAATTCAATCAGATCTATTCTCCGACCTCTCTCTCTCTCTCTAACTAAAAATCACAATTAATTACCTGAATCGAAAACGGTGCCGGCACCGGTGTTGTGATCGAAGGCGAAGACAGAGGGAGGAATTGCGACGACCTTTCTCCCGACTCTGATGGCGAGGAGATTGACATAGTAGAGAGACAATCTTCTAGGGTTCTTCAAAAGTTGGGTGGTTTTGATTCTCTTGGGCTGGCTGTTGGGCCCGAGCCTCAGTGAACCGGCGAAATTGACGGACTTGTAGCCGAGATCTAGGGTTTGGAGGTGGATCTGATTTGATCGTTGCGCCGCCTCCTCCATCGGCAGATCTGATCTCCGCCTCCTTCGATTTCAGCCATCGACAGATCTGATCTGATCTGATCTGTATTTGTGCTGCACGTATGGCACTTATGGCACTATTAGTGCATAAGTGCCATAAGTGCACACTTCCCCCTAGGGTTTAGATATTCCATTTAGGGTTTAGATTATCTATTTGGGGTTTAGATGTTCCATTTAGGGTTTAGATTATCCATTTAGGGTTTAGATGTTCCATTTAGGGTTTAAATGATGTTGTTTCTGTATTTGTGTTGTACGTGCCATAAGTGCCAAAATGACCATATTACTTATTTTTATTTTGAATTTCCGTTGGCACTTGTGGCACTAAATAGTGCCATAAGTGCCAAAAAAGACCATTTTACTTTGTTTTATTTTGAATTTTCATTGGCACTTATGGCACTATTAGTGTCATAAGTGCCATAAAATAAAATAACAAAAGTAAAATTTGATTTATTTTTATTTAGGGGGAGTAATTTTTTTTTGGCTTGGGGGTGGGTGGGGTCGGGGGTCTGGGGGGGTAGACAGGGCAGGGGGAGTAAAAAAAAATTCGTTGGCACTTATGGCACTTAGCACTATAAGTGCCATAAGTGTCAAGCTTGGCACTTATGGCACTAATAGTGCCATAAGTGCCTAACCCGACCCGCGTGCCTGATCCTACCCGGTACGCGACCCGCGCTCCTGACCCTACCCAGTCCGCCCAATTAAGGGCAAAAACGTCCCAAAGCTATAAAAATGGCCAAAATTTATGTTTTTTCAATGAGTGGCCATAATTTGTGTTTTATGATTCATTTTGGCTATTCCAAAATTTTACTCCTAAACATAATATGATCTTATTAATATTTGGTTGTATATCATTAAATACTAACTATTAAAATAAATAATTTGATAGAGAGACATTGATTTTGAATCAATATCTATTTATATATAATAGCAAAATAAATCATATTCTACGTGGCGTCGTATAATCACTCCATTTTAATTTTCCTCAATTTTCATTCATTCTTATTTTTTTTTTCTAAATTTTTAATCAATTTTCATATCTAAAAAAAATTTAAGTTTGTATAATTTATTATATAATATTAGTTTAAGTTTATCACTTCATACTCACAAATTAATTTATATATATATAATACGTTTATATATAGATATAATTACTTAAACAATTAACTATATATATAAATATATATATACATATTACACATATATGTAGATAGTTTTAATTTACTAATTTAAATGACGTACTAATTATCTATGTATTATGTGAATATCTATTTATTTTTATATATATATTTGTATATATATCTATTTCATGGACGGAGGGAGTATTTAAAATTTTAATTATTACTATTATTTAAGTTGTTATCATTATAGATTATTGAATATGATTTCAAATTTGACGATGTTGTTTAAAGTTTGAGACGAGATGATGCTCATAACTCAATTTTCGTCTTTCAAGTTTTAGAGATGATGCTCATAAGTAATAGGCGAGATTACGAAGACTCAATTATGATCTTTCAAACTCTAAACGAGATGATGCTCACAAGTCAGCTATGATCTTTCAAACTTCAGACAAGATAATGCTCAAAACTCAGTTATGGCATTTTAAGTTTCAGACAAGATGATTCTCAAAACTAAGTTGTGATTTTTGAAGTTCCACACGAGAGGGTGCTCAAAAGTCAGAGACGGCATGTCAAGCGCCAAACGAGATTATTCTTATAACTTAATTATAGTTTCACAAACTCTAGACAAAATGATACTCACAAGTAAGTTATAATCTTCAAGCTCCATACAAAATGATACTCAAAAGTCAGGTGTGGTATTTCAAACTCCAGAGAATATGATTTTCAGAATTTTGACGTTCAAATATCATATGTGGCCTTTAGAGCTTCAGATGATTATCTGGTCTTATTATGTCCATATGAGATGATACTCAGATGATATATGTTTAATTAAATTATTTCTTATCTGTCAAATTTAAAGAATTTGTACAAACTGAATATTCGCTTCATCCCCCAAACATCTTCCTAAGAGATGATGATACAGATTTTAATAAAAGTTAGTTATGTATTTGATAAGTGGAGAATAGGTCCCACAAAAAGTGAAATTATAAGAGTGATAGTTAGTGAAAGTGGAGAACGAGTCCCACAAAAAGTGAAATTGTAAAAATAATAATTAGTGAAATTATTTCCAAAATTAGGTTAGGAAGATGCTTTGGGGACGAACCAAAATAGAAAAAGAGGAAAATGCTTGAGGGACGGATGGAGTAAATATTATCGATATACGATTAACAGGAGATGCGACACATTAATCGTACATCATATCATACTTCAATTTTACATATTTATTTCTTCTAAAATCTTCAATCCCACATCAATTTTTTATAAACTTCATCAAATGAATATTTATATAAAAATGTATTTCTATTATCACAACCTATATTTAATATTATTTCAAATATTGTTAATTTAATTTGATCGTATCAAATTAATTAAAGAAATAATTTATATATGCTATAATAATAAAAAATAATATAAAATAATTATAAATAATAACATAAAATAATTCCCGTCGAATTTCGACGGGTTAGACGCTAGTAATTAATATATATATAGGGCGCTTTTGTCACGTCTTTAGCTAACCGTATGATATGTACAATTTTTTTCGTGTGCATGGAGAGGACTAATTAATTTATTATGGTTGAGGGAAGAAGTTTTTAATTAATTTGCAATATTTATGATCTCATTATAATTTCGTCCATCATTAATTAAGTAATATGATGCATCGAATCAGAAACATATGTCCAAGGAAAAATAATAAGAAGAAAAGAATACTTGAGTACGTAACCCAAGTAATTAAGAAATTTAAATATATGTAGGTTTACACTAAATTTATTTTAACAATTAATTTAATTATCCCGATTGTGGAATGTTAATTAATTATACTTGTGGTTACGTAAAGCAGCTAGAACAATAAAGACTATGTTAATTTGCATGCACTTCACTCCGTCACGCTCGATGAGTTTTAATTAGAAATATTATTTGAGTGGAAAACAAAATCGAATAAAATAGTATTGTAATACATAAAAAAAAATATTATTTTATTCGTAAAAACACAATTTTAGGGAAAGGATGATTTTATACGTAAAAGAGCATGATCGTAGTTACTATTATATATAAAGAGAATATTATTTTACGAGTACGTACAAAAGTATAATCATAAATATAACATTATTTTATTTTATGTATAGAAAAGCATAATCTCGTTTGAAATTCAATCTTGACTATCCATTGATCAATATTATTGGTCTAACCTGATTTCTAGTTAATAAAATACGAACGATTTTGATGTGATCATTATATACATAGAGAGGTTCAAATGTAAATTTTTAT
Source organism: Salvia miltiorrhiza (assembly GCF_028751815.1). Lineage (NCBI taxonomy): Eukaryota > Viridiplantae > Streptophyta > Magnoliopsida > Lamiales > Lamiaceae > Salvia > Salvia miltiorrhiza. The sequence continues at coordinate 63,361,492 of NC_080389.1, read as the reverse complement.
TTAAAATGAGAATGAACATTCTCAATCCTTGGATCATAAAGATCTATGGTGGATATATCATCTTGATGAATGAATACATCACTTGAATTTGAATCCTAGAGGGTGTGAATTTTTTTTCCGGGTGCAATTAATTGCACATCGATAATAATGCATTCACTATTAAAATCATTTGAGTTGGTTATCGTCAGAACTACATTTTTCATAATAACACAACAATATGTATTCACTATTAGATTAATACTATATTTGAAGAAAAAAAATTGCCTATGTGTGATTCGATTCTAGGTAATAAATTCATCTAAAGATGATGCGTTCATCGTAAATTCTTACAATAATTATGATTCTCATTTAAACATTTTTCTATTACAAGAACTAGTCCTATTACGAGAACTAGAAATTAAGAAATCCAACTATTCAATTGGATGATGTGAACACCTTAGTGTTGTAGAGGGGTGAGCTAGAATAAAAACACTCTTAAATATATAAAATATAAACGTTTCTTAATGTACGAATTTTATGTAGAGCACGTATGAATTTATCCAACAGACTTACGAATTGCGAAAAATAAATTTTTGTTACCTTTGGGATTCGAACTCAGAACCACGAATTCATCCAACAGGGTTATGAATCAACCGTAGATCTTGATGATCTAAGGGCTGAAAATCATTTATATTTTATACACTTAAGAGTGTTTTTATTCTAGCCCTCCCCTTGTTGTAGATAGGGATGACAATCGGGTACGACAGGTACGGATAGTGACTATCCATACCCATATCCACGAACTAAATGGATAGTGATTTTTAACCACGAAACTATCCATAGATATCAAATGGTATCCGTACCCACTACCCGCGGATACCCACTACCCGTCGGGTATCCGCGAACCCGCTATCCGGCGGGTATCCATCACCCGCTATTCGTCGGATACCCACTATCCGCCGGATACCCGCCACCTACTATCCGCCGGATACCCACGAAACAAAATTTAAATATAAATTTACAACAAATTTAATAGAAAAAAAAATCAATACAAATAACATAGTTCAAATCCACAAAGAACAATGTTTAAATTCAAATTCATCAACTAAAATATAAAATCCAACAAAATTCTATAATTGCTCAACAAAATTCAAATTTAAATTAGACTATTAGAGTTTGGGTCTTGGTTGAGTTTCTGTCTGGGCCTATTTTAAGATATAATATGCTAGTCCATAATATCAAAATATATATTCAAAGCCCATATTTTATGGATTTTTTGTGGATATTTGACGGGTAATTCACGGATAATTGACAGGTAATTGGCGGGTATTTTTCGAGGGTAAACGGGTTTCGCGGGTATGGATAGTAAGTATCCAAACCCGTACCCACGAACTAAATGGATAGTGAATTGCAACCACGAAACTATCCGTGGATATCAAATGGTATCCAAACCCACCCTAATAGGTTCGAGATTTCGCGGATAGCCGTTACCCGCGGGTAGATTGCCATCCCTAGTTGTAGATACCAACAACTTAAAAAAAAATGGGTGACTACTAACAAAGAGAATTGGTTTCGATCTCGATTTAATTTGGGCCTAATTTTTGGATCAATATTGGGTTTAACCGGAACGGGTCTAAATTATAGACCCACAATTTGTTGGGTTGGGCCTTCTGTGGGCCCATTGTGTTTCTTTGGGTCATATTGATAAAATGCAACATATCAACCATATTATGGATCAGCATAGCATATATATATATGTTCCAATAATTCATTTAGGTGTTTTATATTTTAAAATTATTTTAACATGCACATAAAATATGTGGACGATGACTGAATTATATCTTGTTCTGTTCCATAATATAAAAAATGACTATGTATAATATAGAAAAGTCTACATTCATAGGCAAAATGTAATTACTTCCTAAAAATAATAGTCAAAAAATGCACATAAGATCCACTTTTAGTGTTCTACTTCCAAATTTTATACAGTTTTTAATAAATTTTTTTCTTCAATATTAATTTATTATGTTTTAGTGTATTTTAAAGATAATTAATTAGAGTTCACTAATTTAATTATAATTTATAATTATTTATTTATATTTATTTTTTAGTTTTTGTATCAATAATTGATTATTAGGTTTGATTCATCCAAAGTTAGAATATAGTATAATTTTTTAAATTTCAATCTTCAATATAATTAGTTCATTATATCAGTAATATTTTTTTATTTTTTATAATATATAGTTATAAAATAATAAAATTAAATAGCGTGACATGCTTAAACACAATAAATGGCATGCATTCGCAATGCCGCGCATAAATGGCATGGTTTTGATAAGATTGAGATCAAATTCCAATCAATTATATCATATTATCATATAATGGCTTTCTAATCAAATACATAATTTTTCAATTGTAACGATTATCCATTTAGAACAACTGGGCTTTCAAGTGGACCAGTTCACGCTAATCTCAACAAACTGTGCATGCATGCATTAACTTCCCCAAATAAAATACCCTATTTTATTCACACACACACACATATAGGGGCGCGCTCCAGTGAGACCCCCTATTTTTCGTGAAACACTGAGGACAATGAATTAGACATATAATACTAATGAACAAGACGCATATCTAACGAATAAGATATATATACTGATGAAAAATAAAATTTAAAAAATTGATAATGAATAAGACATATACACTGATGAATAACAAATTTGTGTTGCCATAGTCTGATTTCAGAGATGAATCACATGACCCTCATGCTAGCTAATCTACTCCAAATCGACATTGCAAAAGCCATATATTAGCTATATAAAGAATTCATTCATCAGAAACATATATGTATAATATAGTATATCACTGCACAAAAAAAAAAAAAAAAAAAACTCGAAATTAATGGTGGATTTTAATGGCGGGACAGATCCGTTGCGGGGTTAACGACATACATTTAATTATATAAAATTTTATTTTTAATTTCCTTCCCGTTGTTAATCCGTTGTAAATATTACACATAATAATAATAAATAATTATTTTTATTTCCCATCGTTATAATAAAATATAAAAATAATTATTTTTTATTTATTTTTTTCCCATCGTAAATCCGATGAGAAATTGTTTTTCTTTCTTTTTAATTTTTAATTTTTTAAATCTCATCGGAAATCCGTAGTGAATAACCGATGACATGCATCTCCTCCTTCCCCAAAATAGATTACGTTAAAATATAAATGAGTCAAATTATTCAAATCTCACCTTGTAAAGTTACGATGTAACTAGCTCGTTTAATTAGAAAAATGAAGCTCCTTAACCAAGTTAGTCAAGTACTCAAGCTTGAACTTAACAATACTCGACCCATTAACTCATGAGAAAATTCGTTCGATGAATTACCTTGAAAATATAAATTTATGAACTTGATACAAACATATATTTTTGCTATAATTACTAACTAATAAATTAATATAGGTACACCTTAATTTTTGTTATGTAAATATGTTATATTTTATGTGAATACAATAGTTCATTTTTTAAAGAAAATTATGAATATTTAACTTTGTTAGTCAAGTACTCAAGCTTTTAACTCATTAGAAAATTATGTGAATACAATAGTTCACCACAATTGCAACAAAAATTAAACTTTGTATATTGTGCATTAAATTAAAAGATTATATAAACAAAAACGCCGGCATTATAATATTTTTCAATTATATTTAAATTGAGCTCGACTAATAGATAGAGTCTCCGACCTCCATCATCAAGTAATTATTTTGCTTGTATTTGTATAGTCATAGTATATACACATCTCTCACCAATTAGCCTCACCATTCCATCACATGCGCCATAAAAATTGAATATTTGCCACATAATAAATTAATATCTACTGCAAATTGCATTGCAAAAGGTCTGTAGTTGCAATGAATTCATTAATGGCTATGCCAAGAAAGCAACTCTTATCCGTTTAAATACACACACTTTAACCTGTAAAAGGTCTTATCTTGGAATGGGAAAAGTAACTTAAAATTTGAAAGCAATGCTGATATCTCATGTTTCTTCTGTTGATGATGATCAACAGTCACTTTCTTCACAATCTCATTCTTTGATGATCTTACACCTACTATAAATAGCCGACGTTGTTCTAGCTCAAGAGTTTATTTTCTTCTCATTGTAAGAGATGACTGTGTGAGACCTCAAGAAGAAGAAGAAGAAGAAGAAAGCAATATCCTTTCCAACCATGGTATGCAACCTAGCTTCACTTCATCAATATATCTAGATATGCATGTATATATTAGGGCCAATCATAAATTCGTGTCACAAATTCTCGATCGCAACTTACGTTTTCACTTCAAAAACCCTGAATTCCAAAAAAAAAATTGATTTATATCTCGTTTTACTGAATTCGATAATGGAATAATGAGTCACCTTTACCTAAGGTGATTTGTCATTACATCGTCGAAGTCTGTAACACGAGACATAAATTGAACTTGGAAACGTAAGTTAAAGGATATTTTTCTAAAAAAACACTTCTTTTTTCATTGCCATATATTAGTGATATCATGTTGTTAAAGAGGATAAACTAATTATAGTATTATTTAACCAATGTTGGTTAATTATATAGTGGCGCGTAAAGGCCCCTATTTCATTAACTTTATCTATATTTTACTATTTCATTGCACGTCGTGCATATATTGATGACAAATGATAAGATCATATGATACATATATTTCAATCTTACATATAATAGTATAGAGAAATGATTTAGTGAGAATGAGAATTGATTTTGAAAAAGTCAGTAAAGTATATGAATAAGCTTTTTATAATGCATGAATTTGGATTCAAAATCCTGAATGTAGCGAAAATTTCATTATATTATCTGAATGCGTTATTCACGCGTTACAAACAACTTCATTATTCATGGATTTATAATGACTTATTCATTAGTCTCAATTTTATAAAAATTAGTATTCTCATTATAAACTAACCCTAATATGATTGCAGGATCATCAATTTCTACGAAAAACGGTCTCCGACGTGACAAACGAAATGAACAAAATAGGTAAAGATTTGGAGACAATTGTTGAATTGGAGGAAGCAACAATTATCTTGCAAGAAGAATGTGAGTGTTGTGGGCTCAAAGAAGACTACACAAAAGAATACGTTTCACGGATCCGGACCTCGTTTTCGGGTAAATGGGTTTGCGGGTTATGCACCGAAGCAGTGAAAGAGAGATTACACCGTTGCCCCATAGGCATCGAAGATGCCATAATCAATCATAAAATTTTTGTGCAAGATTTCAACACCACAACTAGGGTTAATCCCAAGTTGTCATTGGCATGGATGATGAGGGATATTGCCAAGAGAAATTTAGAGAAAAGAAATGGTTTATCCGGCGGCGGCGGCGGCATAAAGATAACTCGGGCGTCTAGCTGTGCTGCTAGAATTGATTTTAGTTAACACGAAACACGATCGACGCTACTAAAAAAAAATTCCACTAGTGACATGAGACTTGGTAGCTATTATGTGTGTCATAAAAATTAATGACATTCGATGATGTAGCTAATCACTAATAGTTATATTTTCAAACGCCACTAATTTTTGTGACACGAATATTAGCTACCAAGTCTCATGTCACTACTAGAATTTTTTTTTTTGTAGTGCGAGTACTAGATTATAGAAATAAACTTGTAATGTTTATTAATTACTCCTATATATATAGAGAGAGAGTGATGGATTGATATAGGGTTGGATTTTGGTGAAAATCGACCTTATTCTATTAAGTGTGATCCATAATATTATTGTAATGGAGTAGATAGAATGTATTATTGTATTCATAAATATTGTTAAAAAAATAGTACTATTGTATATGTAAATCTTTTAAAATTTGGAATATGAAAATATATTACTAATAAAATGCCAAATTAATGATGGGGATTCACGACGGAATATTTTTTTTTTATTAGTAGAATATTACATTCCGTCGTTACTTTGTAGTTAAAACTTATACTAGTATATTTTATTTTTTTAAGATTTGAAGCAATCCGCCCTTAGTTCTTCGTTAACAAATTATTTTATTTTTTATATTTCTTTAAAGTAGTATATCTATCGTTTAAATTTATTATTTTCTGATTTTTTTTAACAATTTTTGTTTTATAGATTTCGTCGTTAGATCCATTGTTACTTTATTAATTTATTTATTTGACAATTTTAATTTTGAATTTATGTGAAAACCTAATACTCCCCTTTAATAATTTTATGTCGAAGTTCTTTTTCAATAATCTTTGAAATATTTAAAGGTATATAATACGTGTGTGTATGTATATGTAATCTCTAGCCTTTTTACTTGACTCGCAAAAATCTTATTTATTCTTTTTCTATGTCTCATCACAGAAAAATATTAGGAAATATTTGCTTATGTGGAGTTCGACTTCGAGCATTGAATTATTGCTCTTTGCTTTGAGAATTGGTCCATAGAGATAGCTATCTACATCCATTAATGCTCAGTATTATAGTTATAGAAAATGACAAACCACATTTATCTTAGATTTTTTTTCCTTTTTCACGAAGAATCTAGATATTAATTGGATGAAAAAACTCATCTGACAAGAATCAAGCTAAGGTAATTAAGGTTGTACTTGAAATTTGAAAAAAGAAGAAAAAATGGACCAATTAGATGAAGGTTATTAGGTTAATTTTTTCGTTTTAATTTCAAGTTATTAGGTTATTAGCGAAAGTTAATTTGCTCTATATATATATATATTAATTAATCTGCACATGAACTGATGTAACACACTCGTTTAATTAGTATATAAGCTTGATATATGCATTAATGAAAATTATGAAATAACATAGGTAATTAATTATGTGAATAGTATTATCAATCGAAATTTGAAACGAGATGTATAAATATATATATAGGGTTCTGTTATGTTAAACATTTCATCTATGTGTAAAACTTATGTTTAATTTGATCTCACGAATTATAAAACACAATTCTCACTTTTTATCTTAAAAAAAAACCCGTTATTTTACCAATAAAATCTCTTATATCTACTCCACTATATATGTGTGATCAATTTCTACAAAATGAATTATGCACTTTCTATTTTATTAAATTAATTAAAGAACAATAAAACAAATTAAAAGTATAATACGAGAGTGCGATAAAGAAGATGTTAATTGGCTACGTGGCCCTAATTTATAGGCTTCATTTTCAATAGCCGACTAATTACAACAACCGCGATACAAATATATACAGGTCAATTAACGTAAAAATTAAATTTTATCGCGAAAATTGAAAATACTAAATACTAAATGGAACGTATAGATTTTATCATGAAATTGACTGTACTAAAAAAATAAAAAATAAAAAAAGTTGCTCCTCATGGAATTTGAATCTGAGAGCTACATCCAATAAATTAAACAAAGTGATAAATCTACAAGAGATCTCGGCGATTTAAGGGTTGAAAGTGATTTTCACGATCATATTTTTAAAAATAGTTCTCATTTCAACCTCCTCATATAGGGTCCAGACCTGGTTCTAGTAAGATTAGCTAGTATAATTAATGCATTCGTCGTTAAAATTAATGCATTTTGAAAAGAAAGAAAAAAAATCGCTTCCTCCAGAATTCGAACCCAAGCAATGCATTCATTCAGCAAGATGATGTATCTACCATAAATTTTAATGATCAAAAGACTGAAGATGATTTTCCGTTCATATTTTATTTAGTGGTTCTTACTTGAACATCTCTGATTCTCTGTCCTCACACACACACACACACATATAGATGAGCTAAAATAAATCACCTCTTAGAATACAAAAATAGGAATAATTTTCAGCCCTTAGATAATCAATATTACGGTTGATTCATCACCTTGTTGGATGAATTCATGGTCCCGAGTTCGAAGGTAGCAAAAAATGTATTTTTCGCAATTCATACAGTTACACAACGTGTTCTAAATAGAATTCATACATTTTAGCTAGTTTGTATTTTATATATTAAAAAGTGTTTATAACCCTAGCCCTTAGTTACACAACGAATTCATACGTGTTCTATATACAATTCATACATTTTAGCTAGTTCGTATTATATATATATATATAATACGAGAGAGAGAGAGAGAGAGCGAGAGAGATATGGTCCCATGCATGCTTCTCAATCCGAAAAGCTTTACCACCCCATTATAGAAGGTAAGCCAAAGTTGATTCAAAGTTCTTACCCTAGAAACTGAGTCTCACACGTGCACTTCTATTTGCTTTAGGGTTTTGAATGTGAAAATAATGGACCACTCTTGGTTATTTTTTCAAAAGTTGCATGTGAATTCAATCATAAGACTTGAAAGGGTTAAATCAATTCAAAAAGGAAAAGATGCTATCCACCATTCACTACTGAAATATCCTTTGCTTATGTGAAATCTAGATTAAGTTTTGAGATGTGGAAGCATGCATTTGAATTTAATCTAGAGGCATTTCATATCCCTATAAATATACTATATATTTTCTATAACGAGACGTTACATAACATTCACTATAGATAATATCTTGAAGAGAAAATTAATTAATTTTGTTTTCTCATAGGTGATGGATCCTTAACTTTGAGGGAAAACTATGTTGTTGTTGTTGTTTTTTTTTTTTTTTTTTTTGAGACGTTGAGGGAATTCTAGTTAATAATGGTTTAATTCAAAATATGTGTCGACATGCCATGATAAATAATCAACGTAGGATAATTAATAATTGGACCAAAAAAGAATAAAAAATAAAAATAAAATTGGACATCGATGGGGCCCAGGCCAGGCCCGTATCTTTCACATATTTATCTTTTTACACAACAGTTGGGCCATCAGATTCTGGCCCATTTATAGCTAATGAATATTTAATTAAACAGTTTTATCAAAAAAAAGAAAAAGCTAATTTCTCTAAGAAACCAAAGAATATTTTTTCGAAAACATAAATAGTTTAATTTTAAGAAAAAAAAATTGAGTAGTGATGTCTGATGGGTGTACAGACTGTAAGTGAGTTTTTATTAGCAATTACTGGAATTGATTTAGGAGGTTAATTAATAAAAAACTTTTGCTATTTTTTATACTCACTCCGTCCCATTTGTATTGGCCCATTTACTCTCACGAAGGGGGCAATACAAATGGAACGGATGGAGTATAATGCTAGTCGATTTAGTGGAACATTGATTTATAACTTCAGGTTTCAAAATTGGGTGGCATCCTATCCTAGGGTGTTGAAACATATAACCATATAAAGTTATAATTTTTTTCAAATATTTTCACCACTTAGAATAATTAATTTAAAATTTGTAAATGGAAAATAATGTTATTAAGACATTATATAATTTTTTGATATTATTTAACTCAAGAATAAATTTTATAATCGATATCATTATATATGGACCTAATTGCATAGCTCAAAGGCCAGTGATATTAAATACTCCCTCCGTCCCTAAAATAACTTCCTCTTTTTCTATTTTGGGACGTCCCTCAAATAACTTCCTCTTTCTTTCTTTCCATTTTTGGACACCTACCCCACCACTAATAATACTTTATTTATTCTTACTTTTCACTTTTCACCATTCTCAATACTAATTATAACACTTTTCACAACTTCCAATAATAATTATATCACTTTTTCCCCACTATCAATACACTTTACAACTTTTCATTAAAACCCGTGCCGTCCCCAAAGAGGAAGCCATTTCAGGGACGGAGGGAGTACTATATACCCCTCTTGATGAATGATGAGTATAAAAATAATGCATTTTATTGCTTAAAAAGAAGTGCATTGTTCAATTTTGGCCTTTGTTACGTGAAAGTAGGTAAATTTTAAGATCTTTTATTGAGCACGCACAACCTAGCCAAGTGGAACACTATCCTTGTTCACACTAACAATTTTGTAAAAAAAAAATTGCACTTTGTTTTGTTTAATGGTGAGATTGGAATTTGATCACTTTTATCTAAATTCCAAGCCCTTATCTTAATTAAAAGTTATGGACAAATCTTGTTTAGTGGGATTGGGTCGGTTTCGTCACGCCTACCTCATCTCACCTAATAAATTAGTTAAAATCAAAATTGTAAATAATTTACTACTGGGTTATTTCGGTTATCTAAATATTTTTTTTAAATAAATTAATTAATGAATTAATAATTAAAATATATAATATATATATATATATTAAATAGTTTATTAAATAATTTTTGGTTATTTCGGTTAACCCGTTTCGGTTATTGGGTTAACCGATATCCGAAATTTTTCTAAAAATGATACCCGAAACCGAATCGATAACCAAAAAATTCGGTTATTGGATACCCAAACCCAGAAATTTCGGTTCGGTTAACGGATTATCCAAAACCCGATAACCAATTAGGCAGCCCTAAGCACCACTCTTTTGATAATGAATACAAAATACTTAAAGTTGCAACAACCTAATGATTACTTAATAGGAACTTGGTTATTTTTTTTATTCCCTAAAAAAACAACTTTACATATAAATTAATAGGCTACTATTTTCTTCTACCTATGGGCTGGACTAATTTAAATTAAATCCACAAAAGGTAGAAAATTAAAAAAAATTCATTGAAACAAGCTAGGGCACTATGTTTTGGATTGTGGTGCTCTTTACAGCATAACTAGTACGCCCGTCCGTGCGATGCACGGCAAGCATCGAAATTATACGACATATATAAATAAAATAAATAAATAAATATAAATATTAAAGAGAATAAAATATAAGCAAATGTTAAATACTACTCCTATGTTTTAAAAATAAAATAATTAATCAACATCATTTACTCAATGAAAATTCAAATTTGAAAATGTAAAGTTTCGACTTTATATAAAATGTAATGATAATTATAGTTATTAAACAATTGAAAATTATTTGATAAAATTAGTATTACTATTATTATAGAATATTACAAGTCATAATAAATAAATAAATCTTTTTAAACACAAACATAAATAACAAAATTATATTTGAAATTATATTTTTATTATATCTATAACTTTCATCTACAAAGTTATATTAAAATTAATATAATTTAGAAAAGAGAGTTATATAATGAACCAATATATTTTCCTTCACCTTTCTTATATTTTAAACTGTTGAATTAAAATAATATGTAAAACACAAAACATGGTATCTACTTATTTTACATTTTAATACACAAAAATATAAATAAATACAAATATAGAAACAAATTTAGTAGAAAAAAGTAAACATTTCATTAAGGAGGGAGGGTTTAAAAAATTCGTTAAAGAGTAGGGAGGAAAGTTTAAAAAAATATTTTAAAATTTTGAATTATCATAATTTATTTTGTATGATTTTGAAATTTTAAAAATTCTTAAAATTTTCATGAAATCGTAGCAAAAAAAGTTACAAATATATCTATGAAATCATACTTAAACATGTTATGCACAAAAAAGAAAATAAATCTTTTAACCAAAGATAAAAAATATTAAAATGAAAAAAATAAGTAAATGATATAACGAAAAATAAAACAAAATATCAAATGAAAATAGATCATTTAAGAAAAAGAACTAAAATAAGAGAGATGAGAGAGAAGACAATTTAATTTGAAAATTTTAATTTTAATATCTTTATTATTTTAAATCTATGTTATATCTATTATACATCAAATTAAAGCTAATCTCATGATCTTTAATTTGACATGTATATTGAATATTTTATTTTTATTTAAATTACACGATTTTTAAAAAGAAAGATAAAAAAGTGAAAAAAACAATAAGAGGAAAAAAAAAAAGAACTTTAACTTGGAAACAAAAAACTGCTACCCACGTTTTTGTAGAATCTTTTTTGTTTAACACTTTTTTGGTAGAATTGAATTGATCTGTAATAACCAAAATTTAAAAATAATTAAATTTAAAATTACGATGAGAAAAAATAGCCGTTAAACTGCTCTTTTATATAATATATAGATGGCATAAGTTAACTTTCCAATATCACATGAAAGTGGCTGAACTGCATTACGACTTCATCGTGCTGAATATTTAATTAAGGTAACATGTTAAATATTACATATATGATCTTGAAAATGTTGGATTTTTTTTTTTTTTTTTTTTGGAAATACATGTAGTGATGTAGCTGCCATTTGTTGGCTCACACTTTGATTTTATAATCACGCAACGATTTATATGGTAAATTGGTAATAGCAGTATTTGTATTAGAGCATTATTATCGAGATTATATTTGATACTAGATTTTGGAATAATTATAAACTACTAGTTTTTACTGTTAATTTTATCTAATTTGCTCACTAGTTTAAATTTTTATTTATTAATGGATTCAATGTCACGGCCCACTAACCAGCCCAAGCAGCACTTGCTTTCCCACATTCAAAGTCCTTTCACAGATAAATTAATTTAAACCCCATCCCTCCCAAAATAAAATAAGAAAGCCAATAATGATTGATTATTACACATCACTTGATCGATGAACATATAAAGATTTTTTAAGTTCATTGGAAGAAACCAAAAAATTTTTGGTAGAATTTTTTAAAAAATATTCAAATTCTGTTCTTCTTGATTTAGTTGAGAAAACAAATTTCCAAAATTCTAACATGAACAAATACCATTAGTTTAATTTTCAAAGTAACAAAAAAAATGAAAAATTAAAGAAATATGAAAAAAAAAATAAAGAAAAAATTACAAGTTTATGAGCTATATATATATATATATATATATATATATATATATATATAGGGGAAGGCTAAAATAAGAACGCTTCTTAAAATATAAATTAGGAACCATTTTCAGCCCTTAGATCATCAAGATCTACGGTTGATTCATCACCTTGTTGGATAAATTCATGGTCCCGAGTTCGAATCCCAAAGGTAGCAAAAAATTATTTTTCGCAATTCATACCTTTATACAGTTTATTCATGCGTGTTATACATAAAATTCATGCATTTTTGTTTGTTCGTAATTCTTAAAATAAGGGTGGTTTATTGAATAACCGCCCCCTATATATATATATATATATATATATATATATATATTATAGAGTTAGGATCAAGTGAGAATCATATCTTTTCGTGAGAATGGAGAACTATAGACAAATACATAAAATACATGAACAAAAGATAGTCAGATCTTATATACATATTATATTTGACTGTTCACGATCTTACTCTCTATTATTAATGTATTTTATATATTTATTCATAGTTATTCATTTTGAGAAAAAAAATGTGGTTCTCACTTGATTCTTCATCTATATATATTATACTTATATACACATAGAAGAAGACGATTTAAAGAAAGCATGCTAAATTGACAAAGACAGCACACTGCATATTCCTTCGAGAAAGAGAATGAGAGGGTCCCAAAAAGCACCCATTTTGATTAGCAAAAAGATATTCCACTTTTTAATTATACATATACACAAATATATATGTTCTTCCTTATTACCTTATGTATTTTCCCTCTCACTATGTATAAACTTTTGTACTACATATATATATCATGTGGATATGTCTACTCTTTTACAATCCCATTGTGTTTCCACCTACTTTTTGCTTTAGTATGTTTGCCTGCAACCACAGCTGACATAATTTTTCGCAGTGTTCAAGAAATCTAGTGAAAATTATCTACTTATTACATACTATGGAATAAATGAATAATCAAGAATGTCCTTTTTTTGGGTGAGAAACAAATATTCTAAAAGATATAGTATATAGTTGTTATTCTACAAAAAAAGATATATAGTTATTAATTGCGTGTATAAGTCACAAATACTTTGATCCAGAAGTTATTTATTTTTAGGGTTACTAACACCAAATTCATTAATGCTATAGTCTTATATTGAAGAAATAACATTAATTTATGAGGAATATCTATGGACTTAAGCAGTTAAATACTTAAGCCCACAAGCGTGCCCTGCCGCACACTCGTCTGCGGCCTTAGTCTAAGCCCTTGGGTTGTGTACTAGGGCTTTCGACTGCTACCTAATATGTTTTGGGCCAAAACCCAAATGCAATGTTGAGCCTGTGCGGCCCAACTCTACTAAACATGCACATCGTAGAGTCTGTATGCAAATCACACTTGAAAAAAATCAGGTGTGACATGCTCAATCAAAAAAATATTGATATAATTCGAATTTAACGTGGCCTTCAGAATACCCACTCATTTTATTATTTTTTATAGGTTTAGGACATTTTTCAATTTTGTAGCTAGATGATTAGGTTAAAATATGATAATTAATTATCCTTTAATTAATTCATTCATTCATAACTCATAATAGAATTAGTAAAAAGAGATCTCTAACTTGCAATCTTTGGATATAAAAATATACTACTATATGGTTTTAATTTGAAAAAAGACATTTATACATTTACACGAATTAATTATTGCAAGAGATCTTTCTTTCCCTTCTGCATAATGATAAACCTTTCATTTTTGTTTGACAGCTCAGAATAAAAAATAGCTCACACCATTTTTGCAATGTCGATGCAAATAACTCCAAATCTCAAAGCGAAAATTTGAGCATGGCTTCACCAACTTTTTGAGCTTCAACGGTTACACTATGCATTTTCCCTTTGTCACTTTCCAAACCAGTCAAAAGAGTATTTTGGTAATATCCCACAAAAGCTATGGCTTTTCACCCAACATCTGTCCCCTCCCCCTTATATATTTTTATGAGAGAGAGAGAGAAAAGAGAGAGAGATTTAAGAAGTGAAGCTTAGCTAGTTGAGAAGCTGAATTCTCGTATATATCTACAATTTTCTCTGTCCAAATATTTGGGTGACATCCTCTTATCTATTTATATGCATCACCAATTCACAAATTCTTGCCACAAACACTACTATTTCTCTTCACTACTATATTTGCCTTCTTCAATTATCCACTTTTTCTGTAACAAAAAAATCTTTGTTTCTTGCTCTTCAAACTTGTGCAGTTTTTGGTAAGTTTTATCCAAACTGTGAAATATGGTACTAATTAATGTCGTCTGCATTTATTATAAAAAAAACCCTCCTATTATTGCGAGGGTTTGTTTCAGTTTATTTAATTTTGTATTCATGCAAAAGTTCCTGATTTTATGTGTGTTATGCTTTCTTGCTGTTGCTTTTCTAGTCCTAATTATGATAGCAAATGCCGTTTTTTATTCGCCTATTTACGTGAAAAGCTGCTTCTGTTACGTTTCATGTTGTTATTTTTTTTTAATATGCAATCATCAGATCCAAGAATTACACTTACAATTATTCGCTTTTTTTAATTTCATTATTTGTTTATTTTTTGCAGAAAAATGAAGCATTATTCCCACTAGCTGAAAACTGTTTCAGTTACTTGATTCGAGCTAGCTCACATTTTCATTCGAAAATGGCGAAGGGAATCTCGAAAACATACGGAATCTTCGTGTTCGTGTTCGTGTCCGTGTTTTCTGCATGCAGAGGTTTCGAAGGTTCGGAGCTCGAACTACTTATATCAGTGAAATCTTCAATCAATGATCAATTTGGGGCACTCAGCAACTGGAATTCCTCAGTCCCCTTCTGCAAATGGAACGGAATCTCCTGCAGCTTCGATTCGTCCCACGTTTCGAAGATTCAGCTGCCCGGAAAGAATCTCTCGGGGAAGATTCCGGAATCCATCTTCAGATTCCCCTACGTCGACTCCATCGACCTCTCCAACAACCAGCTATCGGGAGAGATCCCGCGGAATCTCTCCCACTGTCTCTCTCTAAAGCACCTCAACCTCAGCAGCAACAACCTCACGGGGGCGGTCCCCACGGGACCGCCCCCGCTGCTCGAGACGCTAGACGTGTCGGATAACATTCTCTCGGGGGAGCTCCCCGCCGACATCGGGCGGCTTTTTCCCAGTCTCAAAGTGCTCGATGTCGGCGGGAACGCTCTCGTTGGAAGAATCCCGAGCTCTGTCGCGAATCTGACGGAGCTGGAATTCCTGACGCTGGCGTCGAACCAGTTTTCCGGCGAGATTCTGCGGAATCTCGCCGGGATGAAGCGACTGCGGTGGGTTTACCTCGGGTACAACAACTTCACCGGCGAGATTCCGGCGGAGATCGGTGGGCTGGCGGCGCTGCGGCATCTTGATCTAGTGTACAATAATTTCAGCGGCGGAATCCCGCCGTCGTTGGGGAATCTCACCAATCTCGAGCACCTGTTCCTCTACTTCAACAAGCTCACCGGCGAAATTCCGAAGCAAATTTTCGATCTCGAGAAATTGGTGTCGCTCGATTTGAGTGATAATTTCTTCTCCGGCGAGATTCCTGAGCTGTTAAAGAATCTGCAGAATTTGGAGATTCTGCATTTATTTTCGAATAATTTCTCTGGAAAAATCCCTAAGGCTCTATCGTCGCTGCCGCATCTTCAAGTTCTTCAATTATGGTCTAATAATTTTTCCGGCGAAATACCTCAAGATCTCGGAAAAGGAAACAATCTCACGGTGTTGGACCTCTCCACGAACAATCTCGAAGGAAAATTGCCGGCGAATCTCTGCGCGTCGGGGCGTTTGTTCAAGTTGATCCTCTTCTCCAACTCTTTCTCCGGCGAGATTCCGGCGGATTTGAGCCGTTGCAAGAGCTTGCAGCGCGTCCGCCTCCAGAAAAACCGGCTCTCCGGTGAGCTCCCGCCGGATTTCACCGAGCTACCGAGGGTCTACTTCCTGGATATCTCGGGGAACAATCTCTCCGGCGGGATCGGTGACCGGAGATGGGACATGCCCCAGCTCGAGATGCTGAATTTGGCGAACAACAAGTTTTTGGGGCCGTTGCCGGTGGATTTCGGCAGTCAGAAGCTCGAGAATTTGGACTTATCCGCGAACGAATTTTCCGGCGGAATTCCGGTGAGTTTCGGGCGTCTCTCGCAGCTCGTGGACCTGAAATTAGGCGGGAACGAGCTCTCCGGCCGAATCCCCGACCAATTATCCGATTGCAAGAAGCTGGTCGCGTTAGACCTCAGCCGCAACGAATTGATCGGAGAAATTCCGGCAAGTATCGCCGCCATGCCGGTGCTCGGACAGCTCGATCTCTCCGCCAACGAATTGGCGGGAAAAATCCCATCCGATTTAGGGCAAGTGGAGTCCCTCGTCCAAATCAACGTCTCCCACAACCGCCACCTCAGGGGCGGCCTTCCCGCGACAGCGGGGTTCCTCGCGATAAACGCGACCGCCGTCGCGGGCACGCGCCTTTGCGGCGGCGATGAGATAAGCGGTCTGCCGCCATGCAGAGGCGGGAGAGGAGGCACCGCCCGCCTCCGCTGGCTCGTGCTGGCCCTCCTCCTCGCCGCCGTGCTAGTCTTCGGCGTCGCCGTCCTCGCCGCGCGTCGGCGGAGCGGGCCCGTGGCGAAGAGGGTGGAGAGCGAGGGCGGCGGCGGCGGCTGGGAGCTGCAGCGCGCGAATTCGAAACTCGCGCGGTCGATCACCGCAAACGACGTCGTTTCCGCCATGAGGGAGGAAAACCTCGTCGCCAGCGGGAAACTAGGTTTGTCGTACGTCGGCAAATCGTCGTCGAATCGGAAAAACTTCTTCGCGAAGGAGATCGCGGCGGCGGCTCCGACGGCCGAGTGGTGGGGGCGGTGGGCCCACCTCAGCCACCCCAACGTGGTGAAGCTGTTGGGAATTTGCAGGTCGGAGAAGGCGGCGGTGATGGTGTATGAATACGTGGAGGGGAAGAATTTGAGCGAGATTATGGGGGGATTGAATTGGGACCGTCGGATCAAGATCGCGGTGGGGATCGCGAGAGCGCTCAAGTATTTGCATTGCCGCTGCAAACCTAGCGTGGTGGTGGGAGAGGTGGCAGCTGAGAGAGTGATGGTGGATGAGAGAGAAGAAGCGCGCTTGAGGTTGAGTTTCAATTCCTATGTTGATCAAGGTAATTAATTTTCCACAAATAACTATTTTCTTTAAATTTTTTTCGATTTTTGTTGTTGTGCATGTTTCTGCGAAGATACTTAATTAGGTTATGAGATGACAAAAATTGAGTTCGAATTCGAATCTTAATTAGAAATTAAATTAATTCTAACATGCACTCATATGTTACAAGATAAATGCAAACATCGATGTTCTTAGTGGTTTAAGTGATTAATTCTTTGAGTTATTTGAATCGATCGTGTTCCTAGTGGATTTTCATTTCTTCAAACATATAGATATAGTGGATTTTCATTTCTTCAAACATATAGATATAGGATTATAGTATTAAATAAAAATAGTAGTGAATATAAAATTGTTACGAATAGTTTGCATTTAACTTATAAAGTATTTATAATTTCGTAGTCTTGAATTCGAATTGATACAATTACAAGGCATAAGTTAAGTGTAAAGTTTGTAATTTTTACAAAAATCAGGTTTTTATTACTATAATCCAATTTTGTATATATATACTCTCATAAGTAATAATTAAATATAACAATACAATCCAAAATCCCTCATTCGTGCATGCATAAATTCAATCAAGAAAGCTATCGAAATGAGTCTCACTTTTTTTTTGTCGCAAGTACAATCTTTGGTGGTGTACTTAAAGTAAAAAAAACAAATAATAAAAAATACTAAAAAATAAAAAAGAAAAGGGTGCTACAAATCATTGTGCAGCTTCATAAACTCATCTTATTTTATTTTTTTGCATGTAATCATATGTCCATGCAACGTATACATATTTTTTCATTTTCTTTTTTCTTTTAACAAAAAAAAACCCTTTCTTGCAAAAATTCTACAGGATCAAAAGGCCCGACCCGAAGCAGCGACGTATTCGGGTTCGGGCTTCTCGTGATCGAGCTCCTGACGGGCAAGAACCGGGCCGACAACGCGGAGCTCGGGGTCGGCGGCGGCGTGGTGGAATGGGCGAGGTATTGCTACTCCGATTGCCACGTGGAGATGTGGGTTGATACGGCGATGAAGGGCGATCATCAAGCCTTGGCTGATCGCCAGAATCAGATGGTCGAGACCATGAATCTTGCGCTGCAGTGCACCGCAGGGGATCCGGCCGCCAGGCCCTCTGCAGCGGATTTGCTCAAGAATTTGGAGTCCATCGTGAGACCGAGTTCCTGTGTATCTGCAGGGTTTAATAAGCTTTTTTCTGCTACTATTTAGTTTTTTTTTTTCATGATTTTGTTCAGGGTTTTCTTTTTATCTTTTTTCTTTTTCTTCTTCTTGATTTTAGTTTTTTTTTAATGGCCATAAAGTATAAGAGAAATGGTTGTTGATGAATCTTTTGGTTGATGCTGTAATAATGGCATGCTACTGAGTGTATAATTGTAGATAGGATATTGAAGTTTCGAATATATATTATATATTATATATATCATTATAATTAAGTAGCTAATTTTAATTTCTATTGAGAATGAATTTGTTGTTTTCCTTTTACTTTCTTTAAGTTTTTGTGTTGTGTACAGTGTGGTAACTGAAATTATAAATGAGTCGAGTATGTATATATGTGCATATATAGTTTACAGGAAATAATATATTAATATTTACATTCCAATCTATATACAAAGATTCCAAGTTGTTTAAAAAATTGTTTATATGCTTGATCAAATCTGAATAAGTTTGACTCGATATGAATTAATTAAATAAGTTAAACTTAAACTTGACAAAACTAAGCTTGACTTAAGCCACGCTCCCAATATTTAAACAATTTTTCGAAAAATAAATTTTCACCTCCTCTTTCAATGAGATTACTGAGAAGTTGAGCAGTGAATACTAACAGATTTGAGCTTGGCTCGTTTAAATATCCGAGTGTTGGAGTTCGGTTTGAATTCGATTAATTCAAGCTTATGTTTTGTTGGTCGAGCTTGACTCGTCGCCCACTTATCAAGCTCGAACTCGTGTGATACTTGATAGTGTCGAATTCAAGCTTGAGCTCGAATTCGACTCGTTAGATGTTCGTATATATGACGTACGAGCTCAAACTCGTTAAAAAGTTGGGAAAAACTTGATATATAAATGTTCAACTATGCTTTTCATCTTAATTAATTAATATGTGACTCGATCTCAAACTCAACTCGTTTAAGTATTATCAGGCTTGAGCTCGACTCGAACTCCGAACGAACTTTTTCTAAGTCATGTCTCAAATAATTTGTGAGTAGATATGTTCATTTGCGGCCCTAATTAGTGTCACGTATCGTATATATTACTATATAAAGTATAGGTTTGCAATCTCACATACTTTGCGAAACCACTCAACATTATCATATTTAATTAGTGAGCAATCATGGTAGTACTTGTGAAATGCACGGGTGACCATCACGAAATTGAAAAACCAATATGAAAAAAAAAAAAAACCCTATTATTTAGGTTTATATGTATTTAATTTGGACTCAAGCATCAAACTGATTATACTACTCCCTCCGTCCCAGGCCAATAGGCCCAGTTCCTTTCGGCATGGAGATTAAGAAACTCATTTTTTTTGTAGGTAAATGATGTGGTCCACCAATAATTAAGGTTTTAAGTGTTCCCTTATTTTTTTCTTAATCATATTTGCTTCATTATCAAGATCTTATTGCACGAATTAAGCAACAAATTAAGCAACAAAAATTCAGCAACAAAAATTCATGAGAAAAGGGGCCGGATCTGTGTGGCCGGAATTAAGCAACAAAATTCATGAGAAAAGGGGCCGGATCTGTGTGGCCAGAATTAAGCAACAAAAATTCAGCAACAAAAATTAAGCAACAAATTAAGCAACAGAGGTTGTAGACTTGAGACTTGAAAACCCTAAATCAAGATATGAGAATGAAAACCCTAAATCAAGATCTGCAAATGAAGAACCCTTATAGGCGGCGGCGGAGACGGAGAACGGCGGCGGTGGGGGCTCCGAACAGTCCACCGACGAAGGAGAGGCGGCGGCGGCACAATAGGGGTTGTAGTCTTGAGGCGGCGGCGGATCTGTGTGGCCGGACCTCACTTCGCCGCGATTGGCGTCGTTTTCTTCATCTTCGTCGGCGCTGCTGCTGGCCGAGGAGGAGGACGAAGAAGATGCCGCGGAGGAGGAGCCGCTGGAGGATGAGGAGGAGGAAGACGACGACGAAGCGGAAGAGCTCTGGAGAGTCAGCGGTTGAGAGAGAGAGAAGGGGGAGGGGGCGGCGGTGACGGAGAATGGCGGCGGTGGGGAAGTTGACGGAAAGGGCAAGGGGGAAGGGGGAAGGGGAAGGTTCCGGAGAGAGAGAGGGGGAAAATCTGAAGTGAAATTATTTTGAATGAGTAGATTAAGGGGTATATCTCCCTTAATTAAGTAACTATTGAATTTTATTAAAGCCCTAATTATTTCCAATTTTAGACTGGGCCTATTGGAGTGGGACGTCCCAAAAAGGAAAGCGAGCCTATTGGAGTGGGACGGAGGGAGTAAAAAATAAGACTTGAAAGGGAGACATATATATAAATGAATAATTATATATATATATATATATATATATATATATATATATATTCGAATTTGAACGTCAAACCCTATTCTTTAGGTTAGGATGTCACACATTGTATTCAATTCCAACATATATGTATATAGTTTCCTCTTCTTTTTGTCGAAAGGCCATTTTCCAATAGTACTCACTTTTAATTTTTTTTTTTTCACATTATATATATAATAATAGTAACTTACTTTTCTTTGGAAGAAGGGACAGAAATTCAATATAACATATGGTTTAACATTGAAGGGTCGTGATCAACAGCCATGTTATGTCAACAAGAAAAAACAAAAGAAATTCTAATTGCCGGAGAGGGACCATATATTACAAATTATATAAATATATGTAATTTATTTTCTATGGTCTGATAAATAATGATGATGATACCTTTGTCTCTTTGTCTAACACTACTTTATGATAGAAAGAGAGCAAAAGTTCAATGTACAAAGCACGAAATTGATATACGAATTTTTTTCTTAATTATTAGATTTTCTATTTTTAATATAATATTAGTCAATAAAAAATTAAATCTTAATTTCATCTCATGCATCTTAACCTAGCTCCTTAGTTTTCTTTTTAATTTTGTTTCATGAGATTGTGAATTTGGATTCGAGAACTTTAATTAGGTCAAACTAATACAAAATGACAATGAGTAATTGCTTAATTTTAGACAAAGTAGTCCTGATCAATTATAATACTTTTATGTTTTAAATTAATTGAGAAAATTATTCACATTATTAATTTGAAGGGCACACCAATTATATAGTTTCGATCGAGGACAATTCATAGGCTTATTAAATTCATTTAGTCTTGGTACGTCTTATGATGTATTCAATTTTTAAAATCATCATTAGATTAAAAATAATTACGAGGCTTATTGCTTTTTATATAGTTTAAAATCAATATTAAATGATATATATAATTAATTAGAACACCATAATTTCTAATCATGTTTTTCCATTACGTTACAGGCTGCGCAGCTGATGTTGTAATAATCACTTTATGTACAATTAATATATGATTATAAGATAAACCATAGAAGGCTCCATTGATTAAGCATTAGGCGGCCACACACATCCTATAAATAATTAATATACTATATATTATTTAAAAAAAATTCCATAACTACCTTTTTCTAGCTAATTTAAAGTTTATACCCACGCCTTTTGTTTCTTCGTGTTAATCGAGTTTGGATGGTCATACAATTAAAAAAAAATACTAATTAAAACCATAAAAAATCATCTAATTAATTTTTTACTTCATTATAGCATAAGCATATAGTAGATGTTTATTCTAGCATGTGAGTCATTTTTGAAAGTGGCATTAATAAATGGTAGTACTAATAAATCAGCTTTATAATTAGCTTTAAATTAAAAATTACAAGCTCAGTGTACATATATAAACGATTTAAAGAAAGAAATAAAATCCTTCATTTTTCTTATCAAGTTTTGATTTCAAAATTTTTGTTCTATAAATACCTAGCATATATCATATATGGGTCTAACAATAAGTAGTATAGTATATCATTTTACAATTATAAAGCCACAAAATCATGAGTTCCAGACCTATAGTAAAACTAGTATCAATCCCATTTGACAGTTGAATTTAAAAATTATCCATAAAAATAAAATTATTAATATTCAACACACTTTTTCTTTCTGCATTCTAATCATGGTGCTTCACAATTCTTTCGTATTCTTTTTATTCATTTTTTTTAATATTTTTTTAACATACTAAAACAATGAGAACTAGAAGATTCTGTCCACAAAGAAGAGTCTAAGCATATAGAAATAAATTATCTGACATACGAAAAAGATCAAACAGCTAAGATTTGCTGTCATGAATATGAAGTTTCTTTTGCCTCCTCCCTTTTTTTTTTCTTATAGTAAAAAAAAAATTTATTTTTGCTATCATCTCACAAGATTCAAGAATTACAATCATAACTCCTTGGAGACCATGCACAAAAGTTCTTCATCTCTCTTCTTCTTTCCGTTGAAAAAGGCCCTTTTCCTCTTATTTGGAAAAAAAGAAATTCGACTTTTGATCAAAAGAGTTAAAGAGATGGAAGAACGTCACTTCTCTCTTTTGATATACTATAGAATAAATTTATCCCTTCTATTGCAATTTGCATAATTGAAAATTAAAATAGTGATATATGTTAATTTATGGTGTACTATCATTCAACATAGTGGTTATACAGGTTCATTATTGATTAATTATCAAATACCTACTAAATATAATATATATAAAGGGTTAATTACGTGAAAAATCATGAACTTTGGTGTGATTTTCAAACTTTCCATGAACTATTTTTTTTATCAAATATTCCCTGAATTTAAACGCCTGAACAATTTTTCCACGGTTTTTACCTCTGGTGAAGGTCCGGTCTTAGCTGGCGCCTACGTGGCAATACCGAGCTGACAATGGCGCCTACGTGGTAATACCGAGCCGATGTGGCGCTTACTTTATCCATGCATGCTTATATATATTACTCCCTCCGTCCCAACGAAAGCGGTGCGCTTCTTTTCAACACAAGATTTAAGGAGAATAAGATTGCAGTGTAAAGGTGTGTGGGGTCACATTGTTTGTAGTGTAAAATTATTACCAAAAAAAGAAATGCACCATTTTCGTTGGGACGGTTCAAAAAAGAATACGAACCGCTTTTGTTGGGATTGAGGGAGTATAAAGTTACCTTATTCGATGATAATTTTAAAAAATAAATAAAAAATAAGTAGGTGTGGAAGCTCAATGTGTACTTAACTTCATTTTTTTTATAATGATCCAACAGAAGTGTTTTTATTTTAAGGGGTGTTTTTATTTTAGCAGACACCTATGTATATATTATTTTTCTCTTGAAGATTTTGTGTAATGATAAATTTTGATTGGGGACACACGTGCAGACAATTATGGGAATCCTCCATGCATACCAACCCACTTCAATCAAGAGCATTAATTTTCTATATTAAAACCAGAAAAATTCAAATATAATTGAATAAAATGGGGGTAAAAGAAAGTAATGAATTATAGCTTTCTGATAATAAGAGATTTGGTGCCTGAGCTTTGACATGCACAAGACCAAAAGCATGTATAGAACAAAGTGTTTATTAAGAATCTTTGTCTGAGGAGATAGATTTACCCTTTGCAAATTTATCTTTTTTTTTTCTTTTTCCTTTTTTTTTGTCAGAGGATAAACCTTTTTGTCTGGATAAATTATGATCTAGTTGACAACAATTATATTTGAGTACTTTCTTGACTTATTGTCATATATTTATTATTTTTTATATTAGTTTCTACAGCTAAACTACTGTTTTCTTAATCACATGAAAATCTTTACATAAATCACATCTGTAAAGGTTATTTAGTTGGTTGTATCATGTCCACAATAGACATCGAAATCTCCTAGAAATAAACAAAGATTTTGCAGTCTAATTTCGTAAATTATTGGTGTTGAATCTGTTGATCATCTACGGTTGCCAAATTACTAAATAAATTACGAGTATATATATAATTTAGAAAACGACTTAAGTAGGAAAAATAGATGGTATGACGCAAACGAAAATGTATATTTATTAATTTACGAATTTGTATGTACTAATTAACATGAAGTACATACTTAAAATTTGTATATATGTATGAATTGATTATTTTTAAAAAGTAATGTATACTTTATGTATTAATATAATCCTACGTATTAATTATATATGTGTGCTAAAGTATATATTACTCCCTCCGTCTTACTAGTAATGTCTCAGTTACTATATATTGAGACGTCACACTAGTAATGTCGCTTACCTTTTTTAATAAAAAAATTAATCATTTAAAATGTTATTAACAATGTGGCCCACTTACGCTTAAAATAATATTTAAATATTTTTCACGAACTCATTTTATAAACTAACTATAATTTTCTTAATTTTTGTGCCAAAAAGTACATGGGACGTTATTAATGGGACGAAGGGAGTATAAAATATGAGTGTTAATAAAAATATAATGTACAGTACTCAATTGAATTATTCATAGTGAAAATTTGGACGATATATTAGATGTATTTTGCGTTGATCAATCAGGGTTTTTTTTTTCTTCTAAATATGACATGTATTATCTACTCGTGAATTCACTTTAATACACGTTTGTGTTCAACATCATGCATGTTTGTGTTCAATAATATGTACTTCTTTTTTATAGTATGCAA
The DNA here is from genome assembly GCF_028751815.1 of Salvia miltiorrhiza. Classification (NCBI taxonomy): domain Eukaryota; kingdom Viridiplantae; phylum Streptophyta; class Magnoliopsida; order Lamiales; family Lamiaceae; genus Salvia; species Salvia miltiorrhiza. The sequence goes on along the minus strand of NC_080389.1, from coordinate 63,335,954 downwards.
CTTTTTATATTTAAGATTTAACAATGAAAAAATACGTTCATACCATTCTTACCAAATTTTAGGGGCTATACCATTCTTATTATTAAACCCCGTTAAAACTTTGAAAACTCAAAGAGTCTCAATTATTAAATAAATAAGATCAACTAATGAATTCAAGTACTATTAAGTTACACAAAATCTTGAGTACACCTGGGTGTATCGTACAACCGGGTTGGCCCGTATCCAGAATAATATTATTTATATGGGTTGGGTCAAGATATGAGTTCAAATTAAGGTACGAATCAAAGTTTAAGTGAAGGTGTAACCCGATTGTACGATACATCCGAGTGTATTCTCTTAATTAAAGCTTGAGTAGTACATGATCTCCTCTCTTTATTTTTATATGTGAATATAAATTCCAAATTATAACCGACAATTTGAACTATATTTTGGCACACATATTTGAAGCACGCCTATTTGCTATGGACCAATCATGCAACCACTCTTTTAAAACACATGCCAAAGTAACAAAATAAATTCGAATTTTTTTTCAAGTCAATATTTGTGTTTGTGGGGAACAAATTGGGGCGACTTAGTAAGTGTAAATTCAACCTCAAATAAGAAAATATTTAAATTCTACTTAAAGCCACTTTCCTTACATACTATATAACATCTAAAGGGCCTTTGAATATTTTTGAAACTTTTGACCACATTCAAAGTACAAAAGATGTGTGAAATAATCATAACAAGATTTTCTTGAAATTGGTGTTGCCAAAATTCAATGGGAAATTAATTTCACAACTTCAAACTGTTGGAGAAAGTGTTGGTAATAATATTTAAATGTGAATAACACTTAGTGGAAAACCTCTTTACCACTCAATTATATTTTGTCAAACAAAGCATGCTGTTTAAGCAGCTAGAGATAAGATGAAAAGAGGTAAAAGGGAAAACAAAATATTGGTGTGCCCACGATGAGCTTTCGATGATTATTAATATATCCATAAATTTAGGATGGAACACTAATTACGTGAAGAACTATATGTGGTTTTATATATTTTTAATAATTAGTTTATGATGCTTAATTTGTAAATATCACTGAAAATTAATATCCTAAAGTTTAATGATTAATTTGTGTGAACCTTCTAAACTGTATGCTTTTACACACGTAGAGTTAATTCAAATATTTGTGTACTCATAAATCATAATCAAGATTGATTTATAGCATAGCACAAATAGTTTACCCTAAAATCATCAAACCCTAAAGCCTTATATATACATAGACGGAGCTAGAATTTTAAAAATAGACTGGCGAAATTATATTTTTATGTTTATGAAACAAATTTGAGCGAGCGAAATTATAATTTTATTAAAAAAATACCAAAATATACAATCTAAATATAATAATTAAAAAAAATCCAGGCGATTGCCGAGTTGAGCATAGATACTGGCTCCGTCCCTGCTTATATAGTAGACAAAAACAACCAAAAGTTAACTATCAATGTTTTAAAACTAATAAAAGATGTGAACTAGTAGAAGCAAAAAAAATAATGAAAATTAAATAAAATAATAAAGAAATGAATATTAAAAAAAGTGTCGATTCACATATTTGTGCCCACAATGTGTGTATATATATAAGGCAAAGTAATAATGTACTCTTATTTTTCCATCAAATATTGTTTCTCCTCATTCAAGAAAAAAGGGGAAAAGAAAAAGAGGAGGAAAAGGCAAATTTTCTATAATGGAGGGGTCGCTGTGAGAATTTCTGAGCAATAGAAATCAGACACCACTCATCGCAAGATTGTGACGTTTGTTTAGAATTAGTGAAATGTTTTCCCAAATTTAGTAATTGAAATCAACATCACGTTTAACATTTGACAAACTCTTTATCTATTCTTGGTTAATTGTTTTTTTTTTTTTTTAAAGGTCTTTTATTTACCAAAGTTTTCATTGATTTGAAATTTAGGAATTAGGATGTTTTCTTGATTAACGATTCGTGTCCAATAATTTTGAATGTGTTTGACGAGATCATTTTTTGTAATTATTTAATCAAGAAACTGAAAGTGTAATTAAACTAGCCATTGCACTGCACGGAAAAATATTTTTAATTTTTATATTTATATAAAATTAATACTAATTCAATTATTATACTTATAAATATAAAAAAAAATTAATTTTAATTGAATCTATTTGAATTTAATATTAAACAAAATCACAATTATAAATTTGATATTATGAAAAATAAAAATTAAAAATAAGTTAAAAAATTAAAAATAAAATACTAATTAAAAAGAATTAAAAATATATTTATTCAAAAAAAGATGAGAGAGGATAGAGAAATTTATAAAACTTTAATATTTAAACAAATTTAATTTTTACATTTTAAATCAAATATTTTTGTAAAATATATCATATTAAAGCTCTTATCGTGATATTTAATTTGATATGCATATTAAATATTTTATAATTAATCGAATTTCTCAATTTTAGAAAGAAATGTAACAACAAGTAAGAAGTTAAAGAAATATATATATATAGTTTAAACATAAACCTTCAATTTTATTATAACTACAATATTGTCACTCAATTTTGAAATCAATTTGAAATTGATTTTAAATTGGAAACTCCATTTTTAATATAGTATAGATTATTGCGGGTTAATTATACTGAAAAAACAATATGTATTTTTTTACCCAAATTTACATTTTTATAAAATATCGCAATTACAATATCATATTTTATTATTTTATAATTATAATATTCTCAAAAAAATTACCGGTAAAACAATGTCGTTTTAAACGTACACGTCAAACAAACTTTGCCGGAAAAAAAAGGGGGTATTCCTTAATTTTAAAAACGGCAAAATAGTATTAAAAGTAGTGTTGGTGTAATTGTTTTAAATTTAAATTATTTATAGCAATTAACCCTTAAATTAATCAATGTACAAGAGAACTGAAGAATAGATTACATAAATTATTTCTCACCCAAAATAACATTGAAAAGCAGGATATCCTGATGGGCATAAATAAATTCAAGACAGAATTTAACATAAATTTAGGATATTTTTTGTTAAACTACAAAACTAATAATAATAATAAATTAAAGAGAGGATAATTAAGCCAAGTAGCCAGCTGAAAATGAAGGGAGAATCACAATCCATACAAAGAGGTCAAAATGTGATGTTTAAATCTCTAACATTTTTTTTTTCTTTTTCTTGTTTTGATTTTCCTGCGAAATTTGTATGTTTTGTGTCTCAAACAAACGACCAATTAACAAACATGAAGCAGAGGCAGTGTGCATCTTCTTCCTCGTTCAAAACCTTCCACGCGACGGCTCTCTCGTACGAGATCGGCCGCCCCATGCTCGACAAACAGATGCCGCCTTGTAGGCACGCGAAGCCCTGCAGCAACGAGGGTCGGGTTAAGGACGAGGTGGTTTTGAAGAGACGAGCAGAGTTCAAGAAACGAGCGATGAATATATATCAAGCACTTGTACTCGTACTTACGAGAAAAAAAAAAGTACGTGAAAATTTAAAATTTTCACGTACTTTGCTAGTAGTGAAGATTTTTTATTTTTATTTTGCATTACCTGTTGCATGATTTGAGGGAGCTCCGCGAAGAGCGTCTTCTTCCCATCGTCGTTGAAGATTTTCTCGAGCGTGATGTCCTGAAGGGCGACTAGGGTGGTCTCGAGCATGTCGAGCCCCGCTTGGTTCGCGAATGTGAAAACCGGCAACGCCTGCATGAATCGAGAATGTTCAGATATGATAATGACACGAACACGAACACGAGACGAGCATAAGAGTAGATGATGTTATTACCTTTAGTGAGCAACATAGCACAGCATCAGAGTGATGCCAGAGTGTTTTGAGTATAGAATCGTTGCCTTCTGCCGCGGGTTTGAGTAGCTCGACGCCCAAGAAAAACCTAAGGAAATAGAGATTATGAGCTCGAGAATTTCTCGAAAAACGTGTTCTTTTGTACGCGTTTTTTGGTTTACCAACGTTGATCCGATTTCCGGTCGGGCCTAAGTGACGTGGCATAGGATTTGTCCGCTCATTAGGGCAAAGTCAATCCGGCCCGGCCGGAAATTAGATCAGTATCGTAAATTGCAAAAATTGTAAAGGTCGTGTTTAGTGCGACGGTCACGTTGTAACCGGAGATCGTGTAAAAGTTCGTGTTAGTAGATGCAATCAACTCTAATTTTTACGGAACGATACCTATAGCTTTGGTAGATCCAACGCGCGAGCGTCTGCGCCTCCGGTGTGGCGGGAGGGGGGCGTAGAGCGGCATGAGGGGCGAGACGAGAAGGCGAGAGCGCCAACGCCACTCGTTGAACAGACGCGATGATGCTACGAACGTACTGCCTCGCCATGGCCGCTACGCTCTCTTGGAGATGGATCTCGAACGCAAACTGGAACGCGATCGTCATGACGGACTTCGCGGTCCCCTGGCTCCTCATTTGGTCGCCACACGCTCTGCCGCCCGCAGCCCCGACTTCCAGAGTGGACGCGAGGTCGAGTGTACGGTTAGGGCTCGAGGCATCCTGCACGACCGGCCCTAACGGTGTAAGCAAGGAATGAGAACGAACAACAAAGGGAAACAAACATTCAAACATACGGCTTTCGACTCGAGAGGGATGATGCGGAAACCGGATGGAAGGAGAGGAGCATCATCGGAGAAAGAGGCGTCTATCGGAGCAAAGATGAGCTCGGCACACGTCCCGACAGCATTCTCGTCCACGCCGTTGCAGACCTGCACACGAGATCGCCGTGTTAGGAGTTATACAAAAGAAACAAAATAAAATTTACTATAGTTTTTGCTAATTACTTACTTGCAAGAGGAAGATGTCACTAGGCATAACCACATCATCTCTATATTGAGCCATATTTTCAAGCCTAATCACCTCCATGAACTATTTCAAGCAAGATATCAACAATTTAGAGATCACACACAATCTATGTAAAATATGATATAAACTAACATATAAAATGTGGAAACTCACCTCTTCATTCTCAATGGTGTGAGCCAAGGGAAGGATCACCTGCCCTCCGAAGCATCCAACGCGAGAAACGGGGATGCTACAAGGCCCGGCTTTGACAGCAGCAACGGAATAGGCATCAATGCCGCTGTCGGCCCATTCGGACCGGTGCTCCCGAAGAAACCTCAACAGTATAGCAGGAGGTACGTTCTGCAAGAAGGCGTTACTAATGTAAGGTTTTTGGTTCGATCGAATCTTGCTGAAACACGAAATTTGGATTCACAGTCGATGTGCTTACTTGTAACAGCATGGATGCCTTAGCACATAGCACCGCGTTGCTCATAGACGGAAATCCATTTGCGTATGTTAGAATCGTTCCCATCAGCTTCCCGGGAGAGGAGTTTACATGCACGGTAACATCATCAATGCCATCACTCTCTATCATCGACCACCCTTCATCCGTGAAGCCATTTACAGCCTCGTTGAAGCCTCTGCATTGTCACATTAAGATCACTATACTGCACCAGAGAGAGAGAGAGAGAGGAGCATTATACTGACCTGCTCAATCTTTGGCCAAGAGCACGCAAAGCAGAAGGTCGTCTCCCCCAACCCGTTACATTAGGCTGAGAAACTTCTTGAGAGATCTGCCTCAACTGGCGTAAAGCCTGAGATGAAGAAGCATTTCTTGTTAAGTATAGAGGTGAAATGACAGAAACTTGTTTGAAAAAAACAAGTGAAACATAAGTTGCAATTCTTGATCATGTAATAATAAGGGCAGAAACGACCAAAATCGATCCTTACAGCCAAGGTCGTCCGCTGAGAAAGCAGCGTTGATGACTCATACAGAGGGCGGAGCACTTCAGGAACACTCCAAGGCTGAAAGAAGAATCAAACTGTTACCCAAATCGGCTCAAGAATCGGGCATCGATACAAATCAACGGAGGGGATAAAATACCTCCAAGTCCATGTGATCGACTATGTGAATGATGGATCCACCCCCTTCACACGGCCTTATTAGGTATCCGCTAGGAAGCAACTCTGCTCGTACGAAATGCTGCACAGGCGGCATGCTGGGGCCATTCTGAGTGTTGTTCAGAGATCTTTCACACACCTATACACGCAGAAATCGGAATCTCAGTCTTTACTAAAACTTCCCTTCACATAAAAGAAACTAAACCTTAATGAAAGATATCAATATTCTGTTTTTTTAGTGATTTAGATACATACCACAAGGCTGCCGTCCTCCATCACGGAAGTGTAGCGTAGCAGCCAGAAGTCTCGAGCCGGCGCAAGAGTAGTTGGCGCGTAGAGCTGAATCATTAGGTGTGGAAGTATTCAGTAAAGATAAGCAGAAAGTTAAGGAGAAAAAAAGGCCAAGACATAGAGATGAAAAAAGAAGATTTTTTTTTCCTTACCTGCATATACATCAACTCGATTGTTCCACCGTTCCCGGTAGACATTACATTGAGCACGTCCACAGCACGACAATCACGGTACCATGAAGGCCGATCTTTGAGAATCTCGGCCACCTGATCAAGCATCAAGAATATTCAAAATCAACTCAACTCAATTGAAGAGGGGAAAAGAAATGAGTTAAAAATGGTTTGCATAAGCTTACTCGAGTAGGTTCTAATCCCACGAGGCCACATGCACGTGATGCTACACCACTGCATCCATGAGAAATAGCGATGATTCCAATGGAATCCGGACCAGGCTGCGAGCGAGAGAGGGTAGAATCACAGATAAATTAGACAAATCAACTATGAGAAATAAGAATCAGGCGATAAATGTGAGATGTTCGATCAAATTACCTTCATCCCAGGCATTTGGACCCACTCCACAGCGGTTCCAGTAGCCTTCGATAGAAACTCTGTTAAAGTCTCCTCTGCAATGGACAGCAGTCTAGAAAACACACAAAACACGACTTTTAAATCATAGCAACAGGTGATCTTTTTTCTTCTAAAGCGAGGAAAAACAGCAGATAAAATTCCTTACCCTGCAGGACTTGCATCCTTGGGTGGATCTTGAGGAGTTAAGTGGTGCTGACCACTTGTTACCACCGATTCACAACTGTTATCGGTGGAGGCGAGCGTTCCCTATAAAACGAGAAGACAATATCATCATCATAAATATGGAAATGAAGCCAAGATTGTTAGTTATCATAGGACAATACTATAGCATAAAAGATAATCAAATCAAATCAAATCAAAGAATTCAAAAGGATAAGCTGTTTACATTTTGAGTTTGCTGTCGGAAGAAACTGTTCTCATACACCAAATGAGAGACTTGTTTCTGCAGCCGATCGTTTTCCTCCATCAACAACTTGTTCATGGCTGTCAATTTCCGGTTCACAGCTTGAAGGCGCGACGCCTCTTTCCGCTGCTTTTCCCTACATCTGCATCAAGAAACAAGAATTAGATAAAACAAACTAACTATGTTACATAAGCTCAATCTCCTTATTCAAACCAAAGCTTCAATCATATAGTATATGTTTATATATACCTTCTGTTTTGGAACCAAACTTTGATCTGCTTAGGCTCAATGTTGGAGAGGATAGGGCACTCCCTGATGAGCTGCTGCCGGCGCAACGAGCTCGGCTTCGGGCACTCGTGGTACAACCTCTCCAAAGCGTCCACCTGCTCCGGGGTGTACCTCACATACTTGCCATTGTCTATCCCCATTTTGTCCTTGCAGGCAGAGGTCACCGCCATCATAACTTCAATCAAAATCAAGATTTCACTCAGACAAAGAAACAAAGCCTTTTTCTTTTTTCCAACTTCTTCCCACGACAAAATATCCCAATTAATCAGCTCAAATCATCAAAAACCAAATCTTGCAACACTTTACTATGCCCATCTTCAAGAATTCTGCCTTAACGAATTATATCCAAAAGGGAAAAAAGGGAAGACTCATTTGATCAAACTGTGAAATCCCTCAATCCCATCATCCCTAATTTCTTGAAACTCATACCAAATTTAGGTTGCATCTACATGTGTGAACACTAAAATAGAGTAAAGTTGGCAACTTTCTCTCTCAAGATGGTCATAAAATCACAAATCCATGGCATCCCACCACATGAGAGAGAGAGGAACACGGCTCTTACAGTGTGGAATGCGTGTGTGGATCTATCTATCTTCTGCATATACAAATAAATAACACCATACATGGATAGAGACATATATACTCACATAAAATAAAATAAAATAAATAAATATACATGGTTTTTGTTTCTTCCCAGTAATCACATGTGTCTTCTCAATCAAGCATAAACATCCGATTCTAGGCGAAAAGCTTGCGTCTGAAGCGTCTAGAAACTTCCACCTCTCTTCAATCCACACACACACACCCACCCACCCACACACACACACACACACAGAGCTGCAATTTGCAAAACAGGAAAGCCAGAAAAAAGGGGTGCTAGCTAACTAACCTGTGGGGTTGTTTGAAGGCAAAAGGTAGCGTCTTGTTTCTTCAGAAGCTCGCAGCGTGAAGCACTAAACGCAGATCTTCCATGCTCGCCGTTTCCTAACTTTTTTTTTGAATTTCAAGAGACGGCCCTTTTTGGGAAAGATTGCAGCCTCTTTCTCTACGCGATCAAGAAATAATATTAGCTAATGAGCTGAATCGGCTTCCGAGATCGCTAGCTCAAGATTTCATATTATACACATATGGTGTGTGTGTGTGTGTGTGTGTGTAGGAGTGAAATGAGGAAGTTTTGATGTGTGTGTGTGTGTATGTATAGAGATATAGAAGAGAGGGGACAGAAGGTGGAAGTGGAGACCATTTTTAGGGAGTGAAATCAGTTTGGATGTTCTTTTTTGCTGCTTGTTTTGCTTTCTGCTGTTGCTCTTCTTGCTTTTTTTTTTCTTTTTTTATTATTCATTACCAATTTCTTTTATAAGTTAATTATATATAAATTATAATGAGGGTTGATTTTATAATTACTCAACTATTGATTTAATAGTATGATTTCACTATCAATTATAATTACGACCAAATGTAATATTAACATGACCGGTCGAATAATTAGCATGACACTATTGGCTGAAACGATGTTGTTTTCATGTAAAACAACGTCAATTATTCGACTTTTGTTAGACTGAAATTCAAATTGATAGAAAAATCATATTAAATCATTAGAGTTTAGTAATTGACACGCGAAACTTTTTAACTTACATGCAAAATCATAATTTGAAGAAAGTTCAATAAATTTATTATAAATTCACTATAAAACATTATGAAATTTAAAAAAATGGAATTTGAATCTTAAATCACAAATTTTTAGACAGTAGATGCCTAGATTCATTTAAATCCATTCTCTTGATATGTATATCTTAAAATAGATAAATTTTGTCACAATTTTAATTAATTTTACATACAAAGAGATTCTTTTAGTGAAATTTATATATGTATATAATAGATTGCTAAACTATCTTTAGAATTTAAAATAAGCTAAGATGATATAGGTAGATCAAACTTTATAAGAATTATTTTAGTAATATTTCCAATACACATCACTTGAATATTTGATTAAAAAAAATATCCTTGAATAACTCATGAGGAGTAAACAAAAATCAGTAAAGTTTTTCGGATTTCGTGTTATTTCACTATTATTAATATAACATGTCGTTTCATCAAAATCTAATATAAAAATATGTTAGGTGATTGAAATGCAAGAATTTCATTTCCCCACTCCCAAACATGTGTCTGCCCAAATATATCAAATCTTTACTACTCATATCAACATCACCAAAAAAGAGCTAAAGCCAAATCCCACTTTTTTATATGGCGCGTTTGGCAAGTTTTATTATTTGTTTTTGAGTGTGCCATGGTAGAATTTTGAGAACTAGTGTGTGATAATCTTTTTATTTATTTTATTTATCAAGTTTGGAATCTTTTAATAGAAAAGACCATGTGTATATATGTTGAATAATTATTCAAAGTTTTATTTCTTAAAATTTACGCCTACTTTCTTTTGAGGAATATGATTTTTATTAAAAAAAAAGTATTGGCCAATAAAGAATCAAAGTTCAATCTTCAAAAACAAGTTAAATTCTTGTATTTGTTTCTGTGATTTTCAACTAAGCATCTCTTTATAACTTCTTTACAAACAATTGTAACAAGTTTTCCCTTTATTCTATGCATGTTTATCTTTTTTTTTTTATCAGAAAAAAAGGATAATATTAAGAAAGGTACCAGCGGTACCAAGGTGGGACTTTATAGCAGTTTACATAATAAATCGTTGGAGCACCAGGAGTCCAACTCGATCTCTTTATCAATGATCTTAAAGATCCTATTCCAACACCACAGTCTAATCTTAATCTCCAAGACAAATTATTTAGTATCCCAACCTTGACTATGAAAACGTCTCTCATTTCTTTTTTTCCACAAAATCCAAATGCAACCTTGACTATGAAAACGTCTCTCATTCTATGCATGTTATCGTCTTCATTTATAACAAAATGCCGCTCAAAAAAATAAGAAATTCCCCTCCATTTAATAAGTAAATATGTAACTAAAAAAAATGTGATTCTCATTCTCACTAAAATACTCGCAATCCATTTTTAATTTAAATTTCAAATTATTTTCCTTCATACACCTCCTCTCGAAGTCCAAATACAATAAACAGCCTCGACACTCGGACCTAACAAAATGAAGTGAATACTCATACAAAATATTTCACTATCTCAACATATTACTATATACTATATGAATTATAATCCATAGTATTATAATGAATAACTTTATAGGTTAATAGTATACAACATGTATAATGAAGTCCAGTATAGTAACTATTAATTACAAAATTCTTGAGTTATTTGGGGGGTGGGGTGGGGTGGGGTGGGGTGGGGGGGGGGGTTGGGGTAAAATGGAAGGAAGGACAGAATAATGAAAGAGGGTATGCATGCGTTTCTTAGATGAAAATTTCGTAAGCTTTTAGGGGCAGAATCATGCTCTTTTTTCATTCCTCATCATTTCTCGACACCTCTCATTATTATTACTTATTAAAAGTATCAACATTTTTTCCTACATTCCATTTGTCTCTAAATTAAATATATCATCACTTACCATTTCTGATTCTCCACCCCATTTAATGTCATGTCAGATATCTACCTACATGCTACACCATTTTATTCAACATCCAATCCCATATATATTTATATGTATTGGAGAATGTTTTAAATAAATTTAAAAAAAATTAATCCTTAAATTAGGAAATTTTTTTGTAAATTCATAAATTTATAACTTATTGAGTGAATTTGTGATCCAGGGTTCGAATCACTTATATTTGTGGCCGAAAGCTCAAATCTCATAAATGACAAAAATTTTATTTTAAAAAAAATCATTATAGTACTTTACAGCAAATTTAATTATAATGAATTTATTTTATATAGTTTGTATAATTAAATCCATGGTCCATCATCACCTAAAAAAGTGATATGGTCATAGCTCACGAATAGTTGTATTCAGTTAATGTGGTGAAAATCTCGTCTCTTCCAAAATCTGAATCCAGATGAGAATGCTTATTCGTTTGTTATATTGACTTATTCATAAAATAATTGACTTGTTCGTGTATTTTCAACAAAACCTCTTTTCTCTCTATATATATATGGGATTTTCCTATATATCTTCTGGAATATTTATACCAAGTCAACAATGGTTGTTCCTATTGTAGAAAATAGGCTCTCAAAAATTTCCATATCATGCACTGGTCTTCCTCAAATTCTGCCCACTAAAACTTTGAAATTAAAATCCCAACATATTTTGGTTGAAAATGGCAGACCAATCGAAGTGGCTATACCAATACACTTATATATATCTCTAGGTTTTACCATTTCTAAGCACTCTAATGTAGACCAAACAAAAATGAGTTTCAAGGATAACAATGCGTAAATTAAACGATACTTTGTAGTACTCCTTCCGTCCCACGAATCTTAACACGTTTAGTTTCGGCACGAGAATTAAGAAATTGTAGATTAATGTTTTAAGTGTGTAATTAATAAAGTATAAAATTGATAAAATAAGAAAGAGAATGTAATAAAGGTGATAAAGTAGGAGAGAGAAGGTAATAATTATTATTATTTGAAAATGTGTCAAGATTCGTGGGACTATCCAAAAAGAAAAACGTGTCAAGATTCGTGGGGACGGATGGAGTAGTATTTTATATCAATATAAAATAATCCAAAACTTTGTCAAAACCTTTTGTGAATGGGGTAAAAAACGTGTAAGCACCAACATGAAAGATTAGGTGATTTTTTTTCTTTACCTATGGAATAATTAAGCTTTTTCCGTTGATAGAGGGTTAGTCATTAGTGCCCTTCGATTAGACTAAATATAATTTGTGGTCAATCAATAAAGTTTCTACCCATGCACTATTGAGTTTGAAAATTCCTATTTTTTTATTTTAAAAAAAAAATCCTTTTCCAAGACTCAATTGCCTTTGCTCTATTCATTTTTACTTTTTTGTTGGAGGATTGGGTTACCATCATTTTTAATTGCCTTTAATTGTCAAATCATGTGACATTATCTATTGTATGCAAATATGAAGGTTAAAATTATCAAATGTTAATGGTGTATATTTTTCTTATATAAACTCCAAATCATAAACCTTCTTGTCGTCATTATAAAGATATCTTCAATCCCACGCATGAATCAAGCAAAACTAATTCAAATGATAATTTTTATCAAGGACCTTAGAATATCCAAATTCCAGTTCTCAAAGTAAATAACTGATTAGATACTATTTTTATCTGTTTAGACTAATTCCCAAAAGTAAAAGCCTCTTTAATATTGTCATATGTTATATCTCTCCATCTCATTATTCTCAGTTATTATATTGGGACGTTCCACTAGTAATGTCCTATATCTTTTTAATAAAAAAAATAATTATTTAAAATTTTATTAACAGTGGGCCCACTTCACTTTATACATCAATATTCACTTAAAATAATTTTAAAATAATATTCTCCACCTACTCATTTTATGCATCAATTACCCTCTTTTTAATCTTCATGTCCAATAATAGCTCTTAATATTTTTATCTATATAATATTCCCTTAATATTGTCATGTATTAATCATCCACCAAGACAATAGATATAACACTGAAAAAGACTGTACAATAGAAGATGTGAATTACTTAATTAGGCTACCAATCAATATCCACATAACTTCACCTAACTATCACTCTCCTCGTCTCATTCAAATTAAATCCACCGCAAAATTAAATCATTCATCTATAATTCCCATCTCGTAGTTAATGATTGTGCTTTCAATATATGCTAAGTACTAACCAACAAACATATAATAATTTTATATATATATATATACACACACACACACTTCCAACACCCAAATTTCAAACCACGTCACACCCAAACACAAATTCACAATCATAGTAAGTAGAAACATTACTCATGAATATATTATTAAAAATAAATAAAAAAATAAAAATAATTTTTTTTTAATTTTATTTACAAAATAAAATAAAAAGGAGCAGGCACGTGTCGCAGAAATATGTCTGGCGTGTGGTTAACGGGAGCAGACCGTATCTGGAGTGGGGGCCCACAATTCTAGGAGTGTGGCCCGCACGCGTGAAGATTGGGCGTAACTTTATATCGTGCTTCACGCCCCCCGCCTTCCTCTTTTCTTTTTCCTCTTATTTATTTCTCACGCTAACGCTGTCGCCCCCTCCACTCGCCCCCGTCGCGCGTGCGCTCCAAACGTGGTTCCGCTTTTTCATTATTAAAATGATTTTATTTATGATAAAAATAACAGATAGACATAGAAATATAGAATACAACATGTAGTTAAGCTCCCTTTGATTATTATATCTTATTAATAATCTATTAGGTCTATCTCGTCGTGTAATTAATGAAATTGTAGATGGGATAACGGATAAGTGCATTTTTGCAGAAAGAGGATATGTAACTATTGTTTTTGAAAAATTCTGTTTGGGTTCGAGGATTTGATTCTCTGCCTCGTCACATTTTGAAAGAGTATTCTCGTTTCATATAATCATTTATACACGGTTTTTCCGGCATATTTTATTCATCATTGGCCTCACTTAACGACTTTTTTAACCTTCTAAAATTGCGAATCAGACAGGTGTGAGTGAAGGGAAAAATATTTGTAACTGTTATTTTATTTTTTATTTTTTTATTTCAATTGTCTTGTCACGTTTTCAGAGGGGTGACAGACTATTCTCGTTGCGTATAATCATCACGCTTTGAGAGAGGTTACAGACTATTCTCGCTTCACATAGTTTGTCGCGTTCTGAGAGAAGTCACGGACTATTCTCGTTTCACATAATCATACACAGTTTTCCCGGCTTATTTTATCTGTTTTTTGCCTTACATACCTTTTCTAATGCTATATAATAAGAAAAATTCCAATTCCGCGGATACTGAAATATTATTATTTTTGCATTTTTTTATCATAAAAAGGTAAATAAATAATAGAACATCTACCTGAAATTGTGCCCCCTTGTCTTTTCTTATTCTTTAGTTGTGATAAGAAATAGGAAACATTAGTTTTTCAAGGCATATGCCTTTTTTGATTCAAGGATGAAGAATTTGATGCAAGAACTTCGTTGGAAGCAACTTGGAGGCTCTACATTCAAATAATAAAATCAATTCATTTTTTATTATATCTCTACATTACATAAAAAAAATATTAAAGTTTTCCTTTCAAGTAAGAGTGGATTTTGAAAATAGCCACTTTTATATAGTAAAAATAAATTTTACCCACTAATATAAAAACTTAAAAAAATACCCACATTGACCATTTTACCCTTGCATATAAATTTTTTACAAATACCCACGAATTCACAACCAGTGAATTCACAACCAAAATAAATTTTGGTTGTGAATTCAAGCTTTAAAACTCGAATTCACAACTGAATAACAAGTATTGGTTGTGAATTCAAGTTTTAAAGTTTGAATTCACAACTATAAATAGTGTTAGTTGTGAATTCGCGTGAATTCACAACCAACACTATTTCAAGTTGTGAATTCACAACCAATAAAACTTGAATTCACAACCAACACTATTCAATGCTGATAATTCAATTGTGAATTCATAATTCAGTTGTGAATTCCTCAAGTTACTTGTGAATTTAAGAACATTTAAGTTGTGAATTTATAGATCTAGTTTTGAATACAAGAACATTAATCAATTTTCAATCCATCACCAAATTAACCATTTTTTTTTTGCTCCTGCCACTCCCCCAAATCGGAAATCAGGAAATTAACCAAATTAACCATTTTCCATTTTCAATCCATCACCAAATTAACCATTTTTTAAGAACTTCTAGGGTTTCAGATCGGAGCCGGAGCGAGGCGATGATGCAGACTCGGGGCAGGGCGGCACTGAGGCGGCGTCGTAGGTGAAGGACGGGGCGGCGCCGGTCCAAGGCAGCGGCGGCAGAACAGATCGAGAGGGAGAGAAGAACTGCGATGAGAGAGAGAGCGAGAGGAGAGAGAGAGAGATGTGACGGCGGCATCGAACCTTCGCCGGTCCAAGGCGGCGGCGGCATAACAGATCGAGAGATCCAGTCCAAGGCGGCGGCGGAGGGACGATCTGCTATGAGGAACGCGCGGCGGCAACGCCGATGTCGCCATGGCCGTCCTCGACCGCCACCGCTGTGTGCTCCAGTCGATCCGCCGCCTCAATGGCCGCCCTCGGCGGCCACCGCCGTGCTGCCTCCCGTGGCGGAGATGGAGGAGAATGTGAGGAGGTGGGAGGCGATATACATGAATGAGAGAAAGAGAGAGGCGTTGATGAATGAGAGAGAGAGAGGAGAGATCAGCGGGTAGAGAGAGAGAAGAGAGAGAGAGAAATGAGAGAATGAAATAAAATTAGGGTTTGCCCATTTATATAGAAGGGTAATTTAGTCCATTCAACAAAAAAGTGGGTAAAATTTTAAGTTTTAATTTGAGTGGGTAAAATTTATTTTTGTTATAAGAAAGTGGGTACTTTAATATATTAACACTTCAAGTAACGCCACAAGTATGGAGAAATCTAGCACTAGTCCATGTGTTTGGATAAGATGCAAAAATCATCAAATACATAGATTCATAAATTAGGAATTAGATCAAAATAAAAATTTATTTCAACTCTTAAGTCATGCAGATTGACGATAGATTCATGTTGCGACACATAGTTCAGATCGTACGATAGCAAAATTTTATTATTTTAAATTCATCGTATATTCATATTTTAAAATAGATTTACTACCTAATCCTACCCTAAGAAATTATTCACATACAACACCCACCATGTGAAATCCTTGACAAAGAGAATAAAAATTCTTACTATGTTTGAATTAAGAGATGATTAGCCAATAATACGTTTTGGAAGAGGACAAAAAAAAAAATCAAGTGTTTCAACATCAAATGACTACTAGTAGTAGTAATAGTAGATTTGAATGAATGTGAAATATATAATAAAATGAAGGCGTAGCGACAAAAGAGAGATTCGGATACGGTGCGGCGCAGAGAGATACGTACAAAAATACGGTCCACGCGGATGGCATATAGTGGGAGCATGAAAAGAAGGTGTCAGTGGGTCGGCTTGGGCGTGAGCCGACACCTTGTGGCTCGGGCCCCACGAAAGCGGCGCCAAGAAAGAATATTCGGCGGCGGCCCCCTCCCTTTTCCTTTTCATTTTTATCATTTTTTTTTAATCTTTTCATTTTTCTAAATGGGAAATACTATGTTCTGGCAGTTTTGCACTTAACATGGCACAAATCGGTGCCAACAAATTCAGGGAAACAAATAGGATTTTATATTTCAATATTTAATGTATCTAAAAATTACGCTCTCGACGACAAGATATCTTCCTAAAAAAATAAACACGAATTTTAAGAAATGAAAATTGTGAAATTGGGAGTGTAAAAGAGGACCAGGTCCATAAATTAAAAAAAATAATGATAATTAATAGAGGTATTTTCAAAAATGATGAGTTAATTAGTGATAATGTGTGTAAATATGTGGAAAAGTGATAGTTAATGAGGTTATTTTCAAAAATAGATTAGGAAGGTGCTTACGTGGACGAAAAATATAGTAAAACTTGAGGCGTTCAGACTGTGACAATATTTTTGTAGACGTAGGAAATATAGTAAATAGTAGTACATGATTTGTCACTTTTTTTATAAAAAAAATATCCTACAATTCTTTACGTGAGCACCACTCACATTTGATTCAAGTTAGAATGATCATTTTTGTTTCAAACATTTAATTTGATTTTAATATCTCATATATTGTTATTAATATTATTAATTTTGTAAATTACATAAAAAAATCAAAACTCGATTTGTTTATTTTTTCTTTTAACTTCAAAATACCCAGACCCGATTTAGCTTGTCGAGTATTCTAATATCCAATTCAAATATTAGAATCGGATATTAGAGTACCCAAATACTTAGCCCATGTAAAAACTAGGCCCATGAAAAAACTAAAATATTGCCTTTGTTTTTTATGTGAGATTTGAGGTTATTTTAGGAGAAATATAGAGGTCATTTTCTCTATTAGAAAGACACAACTATTATTAAATTTTAATTTTAATTCTCGGTTATTAAAGTGGCCCAAAAACAAGGTCATAGTTGGGATGATAATATATTTCATGTCATGGAATAAAAACACTATTTCTCAATCTGTGATACCTAATATTGTATGTCATCTTTAAACACTCCACTTCTAAACTATTGATTTTATAAATATTGCACCTCAGGCTAAAGAAGATTATGATAAATAAAAGATAAACAGGCGATATTCAGATATGAACAGAAATCAAAAGCAAGCAGTAAAAAAATATTTCAAAATTTCCTACTAAAATAGAAATCTTGATTATCAAAAGTAAGTATGCCAGATAACAGAACTACAACATGTTACCTCCAGTAGCAATGTTTCCAGTAAATATGTATAGCTCTAAATAAGAGATTTTGCCACGGACCACGGTGTTCAAGTTTTGACCAACTAAACATTTCTCGATCAACCAAAGTTTAGCAGATGGAACGATATCCTGCAAAAACGTGACTTCGTATAAATAATTGTCAGACGCTTGTTAGATTAAACCGGAATCTTGAACATGATAAAGCATGGAAACTCTCTTGTGTTGGGATGGGCAGAATTCTGTTGCTTACCTATTTACCATTTATGTAGTCGAGGAGCAGTTTATCAAGCTCAAAATGCCGGCAAAGAAGTTTCTGCAACAATAGTTCGACAACTATGATTATCAACAGAAGCAATTGGATAAAAGAATGCCATCAGACATTGTTTTTCATGAGAAATACTGCAGGTAAGAAACAAGGTCACACTGAATGAAACGTAGGTTCGAATAGGCAAAAACATCAATAAACTAGCTATTCCGCTATTGTGTCATAGGATAATGTAATTGGTTAGCAAAAATAACCTTGGACACAGGAGGATCAAAAAGTTTTGCTTCATAATCCGTCTCAGGTAATCGTAAGATCCCAGCTCCATCATGGAACAATATGTATGTCGGAAGTTGGTGTAGAC
The DNA here is from genome assembly GCF_028751815.1 of Salvia miltiorrhiza. Classification (NCBI taxonomy): domain Eukaryota; kingdom Viridiplantae; phylum Streptophyta; class Magnoliopsida; order Lamiales; family Lamiaceae; genus Salvia; species Salvia miltiorrhiza. Next base: position 63,317,479 of record NC_080389.1, on the reverse strand, counting down.
TTCCTGTTATCAGTTACCCCATCAAACAATCATGAATAGGCATATATACAACAGAAATGAAAATGTTATAAACTTAATACTCAAAAATTGACTTCAAGACGGCTACAAAAGCATTTGTGGCAACAACCATGAGCTTTTAGTGAAAATGGCTCCTACCAAGGCTGATTCCGAACTTCTCAGCAGCATTTGGAAAGAGTCCAAGATCGATTGTTACAAATGATAAATTTTTATTTGAGAATCTGCAAAGGAAATAAGTCAAGTATGAGACGGCTTAGAAATGAGATAACATCCACATGACTAACAAGAGGAATAAGTTCAAACATTAATGAAAACTCACGTAACCGAGAGTTCAGGAATAAAGGAACTTGCTCGGATGCAACTGGAAGTAGACAGAGAACGAAATTCCACCTGGAAAATTGGACAAAGTTAATTGAGGAATTCTCTGCCAAGGAGAAATAACCAACCAACAGACAAAGCATTTGTAGTAATAGAAAAGCACAAATAACAAAGTACTAGAAATATCAATCTGGCACTTGTAAAAAAGATGAAATTCTACAAGTTCCACCTACATTAGAATATTAAAATGAATTTCACGGTAATTTATACAAGAACCAACAAGTCTCTTATGAAACATGAATGAAGTCCATAAATAAAGGGCCCAATCTATTACTTCAGTAGAAGTAATAGTTCAGGTTATAAAAGCACTACGTTTTTAACTAAAAGTATTGCTCTTTGTAATAAGATAGTTCTGACAAGTTTTTCCCTTTAAGGCTAGAATTACGTTTCTTGACCCTTTCAATTAGAGCAATTACAGATGGAGTTGTCAATCAATATTATGTTTTCTGTTTGTCTTCTAACTAGCTCACTAGACCTACTCATAAACACCATCCTTCATGCTCACACATGCAACCATAGTAGTGCTGCTGTTGCAAGTACTAAGAGAGAGAACACACCAACCATCCAAAATTTTGATGTGTTCACTTCAGTAAGCAAGGTTTCCAACTGGAGTGGTGTCAAAGGACTTGATGCACCTAGTTAAAGTAAAGAAGAGAAAAAGAAAAAAAAATGAAAAAACGGTAAATATCAAAGTAATGAATGTTATGCTATGCATATTCACCACTTTGAAAGTCCCAAAAGCTATTATAAACTTAATGGAACAGAAACAAAGTCAACATAGAAGAGAAAAGAATGAACTTCTTTGAGCTCTAAAATAAGTTTACCAAATCCTTCATATGCAGGTTGTTGGGCAATGATATATATAACTGTCATAAAGAAGCAAGATAAATACATTAGGAGTTGAAAAAAATTTAGGTATACCAAATTAAAGCTGATTATTGAAGAAATATTAGTTAGTCCAAATCCGTTGCTTAGTATACTACTTCAAGCTCTTATATATAAACATAAAACAGAAACTGCAAATTTGGGAGAGAAACAAATACAAAATCGTGCAAGACATACCTAAAAACGCTAGAGCATACCATAAAGCCAAGTGATAGTCCAGGACCAAAGCAATAGCAGCAAGGAAAATCTGAACACAAAATCAAGTTAATATATACAAACTACAAAGCAGGCCTACGATACGCAAGTCGAAAATTATATGCAGTATAAATATTATTTCACATTATCCTCAATTCTTTTCTTCACCAAATAACACAAAGTTCTTCAAACACTACTTCCTTGCAAGCAATCTGCTTGCACATTACACAAAGCTAACACGAAAACATTAAATTCGAAAAAATACTTTGGGCTCATACCCGTCTTTCAATTCATTTCAGTATTCCGTTACAGAAGGTTCAGTTTCTTCTCTATTCATCAAACTTTGATCCTAAGGAAAATGCATACTATTTACAAGTAATGCGTGCATAATGCATGAGATTGTACTCGTACTCGTATTCTATCAAAATCACCAGCTTGTCTAATGACATCTCAATCACATATCAAATCCAAGATAAAAAAAACGAAGCAACTATGATACCTTTGCATAAAATAAAGCATCTGATACAAATGCCTCCCAAGATTCCGTTCTCACCACCTGCAAGTTAGCATCGAGATAAATTAGGATAACCAGTTAGAAACGATGATCTCCAGTAAATATTCAAAAATTTAAGACAATAACAAAAGCATCACTCAGCTCCTACTATTTCTCCTAAATTATCAAATAGATATTCCAAGACCAATTCCAACATAACTAACAACACAGATGCTTAGAAATCGACACGAACCCTCATTATCTCCTATAAATCAAACAATTCGATCGAAATTAACCAAAATAGTGGGGGCGGACTACCTTGATAGCAGCTAAAACACAAAAGGAAAGCAACGCTTGAATCTCCTGCAACAAACAACCATATCAATAACAAACCGGAAAACCTTAACCAAAAAAACACATAAACTTCCGATCAAAATTACTCGGTGAAGAAGATGAGCTGAGCTGCGAGAGGAGAGGACTTGCGCGGCGGAGCAGCGAACAGGAATGTAGGAGAAGAAAGCCAAGCAATGCAGCAAATAGTGCGGTTCCGAAACCATGCGGTACATCCAGTTCACTGGATTCGCGTTCTGGCCGATCGACGACATCGCTGAATCCGCAGATCTCTGCAAAATCGGAAATTTTTCGCTTTAGATTTCCACCTTGAAATTTCTGAGCAATAATTCGGGCTGCAAACGGGCCGGTTGTTTAGGCCCATTAATGTATATTTGGGCTGTAAACGGACCCGGTTGATTAGGCCTACAAATATATATTTTCGCTGTAAACGGACCCGGTTGGAATTAGGCCCGTACAAACGGGCCTTTAGATTAATACATCAAGTAATACTACCAATTTTTTATTATTATTATTATTTAAAAAAAAAATTGGGATTTTTTTAGAAAATAAATTGTTCTTTTTAAACATCCCTTTGAAAAGCCAATATTGTGTCACAAGTTACAATTCCGCAAACGCCTCTAAGTTGTCTTCATAGTAAAAATATTTTTTTAAAAAAATTAAATAATAGATCCTTAATTCGAATTGCTTTTCATCACATTGTGCATTTAAAATGGACTAGTATAAATATAGGGCTATTTGTGCGGAGTTTTGTGCGAGGCTTTTTCTTTCGCGCGAAAGACCTGCGTAGTGGGTTTCTGCCATGTTAGACGTGAAGCTAATTTTGTAGCTTACCATTTAGCTCATCTTGCTTTTTCTAATTTTGATGATTTGTTTTGGGAATCAAGCTTCCCGGCTTGACTCTTAGATTTGGTTAGTCGGGATTTAAGCTATTAAATTTTCGTTTCCTTTCAAAAAAAATATAGGGCTATTTGCAATCTTCCGAAACAATATTGATCTTATGCTTTTGACTATAAAAATAAAGAAATATGAAATATGACAGTGTTTGTGATCGAAGTAGTCGTTAGAAAAAATTATAAAAATGATGTAATATTTAGGGAAATTTTAATATTTGATATTTTTTTTTCAATAATGTCACGTTTTTAAATTTGACAAATCGGTACACAACAAATCAACATTTTGTTAATAAAAACACGAATCTCAAATTCTGGCGAATAAAAAATCATATATCAAATTTTTATTATGAAATCCATATCAATTATTGGTATGATATTTTCGCGCGATAAGAAAAGCAAAAATATATAGTATGAAATCCACATCTCTATATCTATATCCACGTAAAATTCCGGCGGCATATTTTAATATTTAAGGCTATATTCCTATTCCAAAATTATAAAACAATTTAAGTTGTGTAAATCTATAAACATAATTTCCAATTTTACAAGACTTTCAACATTTGTTCTTAAAGTTACATAAAGTAATTCTAGCTACAATGTCATAACTAAACATTAGTTTAGCTATAATGTATAATTGTGTATAATGTATTTCTCAAACATTAGTTTATAATCTCCTTTTAAAATATTTTTTTCAACAATCTTGCATATGACGCTAATTGATCACATTAAACATAAGTCATTAATCTTTTTCGATTTTTGTGATGAAACGATATCGTTTAGTTCAAACTCATAGTATTTGATTTGACCACAAATTACTCACCCATTTCACATAATAATAATAATAATAATAATAATAATAATAATAATAATAATAATAATAATAATAGAGGGGGGAAAGGAGAGAAGGCGTCCCTTGCACGTGACTTGGTAAGGCGCACGTGCGAAGGGGAGGCACGTGCTGACACGTTGTTGCGAGCTACGAATATGATGAAACATCAAAGAAAAGACGAAACCCAATCAGTGACCGCCACGTGGCATTGACTACCATTTCTCGCTTTGAAAACAAGCTTAGCTCGCTCACATGCTAAGCTGACACTCTCTCCACCCTTTGTCACGTGCAGTTTTAGACAAACTTCTTAAATTTTTTCTTACAAAATTGTTTTTGAATTTATAAAATTTAAGGAGCATTTAGTTTTATCCAATTTTCACTAATCCTAAAAATAGAACTACTTTTCTGTGCGGTTTAATCGCAGTTGTATTGTTTACAATTCGGTGGGTGAAATTTAAATCAACATTTTAGCTTTGTAGTAATACTATATTATTGTAATTATTGTGAATAATTTTTATGACTACTTTGTTAATAGACAATAGTATTCTAACTTGCAAGCAAATCATACATGATTGTGAATGTATTTGGAGTTATAATTATTAAACTTATCTGAAATAATGACGCACCACTAGCGTCTGTTTAATTAAATTAATTAAATGAAGATTCTGGCTTGACCCACCTTTTAATTAATTTAGATTTTTAACTCTTTAGGCTACATACATTTACTTTGATTGTAAAAAAAATTTATTGAAAAATAATGAATAAAATAAGATGAAAAATATGTATATATATTTTTATCATATGATTATTAGAAAAAAAAATATTGAAAAATATTTTCACAACACTATCCAAAGATAATAGTACCAACATTGAAGAGAAAATGAGTGAAAAGGAGCTGCTCAAAAAAATATTCCACCATGCTCGGAGAAAATTTTCTATTATAGTAAACATGTGAAAATGGTGGGGGAAAAAAAATCTCTTCTTTTCCATTAAAATAAACGAACCCTTAATGTATATATGTAAAAGTTTTTTTTTTTTTTTTTTTTCTTTGGGTGGATATATAACTTCAAATAGTGTTATCTACTAGTGTGATTATTAGCATATATACCCAAATGTGTTTTCTTTGATCTAGATATTTGTTATTTACTTCAAAGAAAAGTATCATTGCATGTGAAGTTGCCAGTTTACGTATTTTCTATTCTAGTTTCTCTTGATTCAAATTCATAATTAATTAAATAAATAAATAAATACTGAAACATCTTATCTAAAAGTAGACATTCATTGAGGGTAAATGGTTAGTGATTATACCGTCTCTATAGTAGATAGACATGTAAGGCTATTCTCACATATATAGTGAATGCGATAGCATAACTAATATTTCATCTTTGTAATTAAAGTTGGGGTCAATATCAGTTTTGTATCTATACAAAATAGATCATATATATATCTTATAAATTATGACTAAAACAATAGTAATTTACAAATTCCATAAAAATCAAAGCATGGTATATAAAGTATAGCCATTTTTAAAGGCTAAAATAAGAAATCATGCTTGTAAATTTTTTTGTTCAAATAATCATAGAATAATAAAATTTGTGGGAATTATCACATATAGTCATCTTTCATAAAAACATAAGTTTTATAGCCATAGTTTATAATAGATAAGTTATATAGCCATTTTAGACTTAAAAGACTATAAAACCCTTTGACTTTTTTGTACTCGATGGTGTACTCGATGGCACCGTCGAGTATACCATCGAGTACTCGAAGTACTCGATGGTGCCATCGAGTACACCATCGAGTATTGAAAAAATTGAAAATTTTCTATAACACCATCGAGTAATCGAAGTACTCGATGGTGTACACGATGGCACCACCGTGTACATCATCGAGTACTCGATGGTGTACACGGTGGTGCTATCGTGTACACCATCGAGTACAAAAAAGTCAAAGGGTGTTGTAGTCTTTTAAACTTAAAATGGTTATATAACTTATCTATTATAAACTAGGGCTATAAAACTTATGTTTTTATGAAAGACGGCTATAATAAGATTTCCCTCAATAAAATTTTAATTGAATTTTCAATTCCAATTCTTTAGTATATATATGCATGTATAATCGTCCAAAATTCCCAACTAGTAAATTTCTCAATTGAAATTCAATTAATCTTATCACCAAATTGGATGCGATCAACCAATTCTATAAACTATGAAAATTCCAAAACAAATATATAGCGTTTTTAAATTACAATACCTAGCTAATTCCCAAACATACACATATACACTTTTTTTTTGAAGCGACATATAATTAATTTTCTTAATTAAATCCACAAGTGTCATTGTTATAGTATAACACAAAATTCATACTAGAGCCCTACTTTTGACATGAAGTGACATGTAATCATTGACAAAATTAATGCTAAATATTGTGTGCTAATAATTTGTTAATTAATAAAATAACACAAGCATAAAATCCTAGCTCCGAGCCCCTACTTTGGATGGTCCCATAACACTCTTAACTTCTTATTTTTATTTTATTTTTATTTTTGTTTTATTTTATTATATATTTTTATTTTGAAAGAAAAGTGTACATTTTGAGGTGACCTAGTTCTTAAGTAAACACTATGACCACCACCTCACGTGTGGTCCACCAAATTTATACATGCCCCAATCATAACACCAAACTCCCTCACTTTGTCTCCACAATATCTAAATGAAATAATAATATGCAAAACAAGTTTTGGGGCTTTTAAGTTTTCTAGAAATTGGATTTTTTTTTTTTTTTGAATTTTCATTTGGGTTAATTGAGTAAATTGAACTTATTTTTTATGTGGGGAACTCACAATCTCTACTTTCGGTGTGCAATAAGAATTCAATTATTTTTCCTATGATAAATTAATTAAAGTAGTAATTAGACTAACTATATACAATGTGCAGTATACATAAGGGCATATACATCTTAATAACCCAAATTATAACCATTTAATCGAAAATGACCATTTGGAATTGGCGTCGTCTTAATTTATTAGGTATTTAATAAATGATTTGCGATTGATTCTCTCCTCACATGTCGTCTGAATACACATCGTGGATCGCATTCGTTGAGCCACAAATGATACAAAGCTTTTTATCATACCTGCAAACATGAATTTTATATGCTCAGCGAGAATTTCATCGAACAACTCATAATTTACTATATTTTTTTCTTAAATGTAATGATCTGAAAGTTAGAATTTTCTTCATTGCTCCTAGACATTGTTCATTCTAATCTTGATTATATCCATTTTCCCTCTAAAAACTATAGTAACATAGAGATAGGAGGTGCATGACACAATATTGTTGAGAAGAGAGAATCTTGTATGGAATTTTAAACCAATATTCCTAATTTCGTAGACTCTTCCTACATATAATATTTACATGCCATAATATTCTTGACAAAAAAAAAACTAACTATCCCTAGCTCTTTTTAAAGCCATAATTTCCCTATTCAAATTCCAATTTTTTAGGTGCCCTCCCCTCCTTGTCCCCCTTGAAGCGCAAATAAACCCCCTCTCCTCACTTCTCTCACTCTCCCACATTCTCACTCCTCTCTCTCTCTCTCTCTCTCACCAAAAACACACACATTCCACTTCCTATTTCTCAACGCCAACGACTCCCATTCCCTCTTTCTCTCTCCCCCACAATGGAGACGCCGGAATTCTTCCAAACCGACTACTACAACTCCCAATTCCCGGCGGAGAAGCGCCTCGCCGCCGACGCCAAAGCCGCCGACCATTTCATCATCGAGGACCTCCTCGACTTCCCCAACGACGACGGCATTGGCGCCGACGTCGACGCGGACGCCGATGCCGATGCCGACGCCGACTCCTCCACCGCTACGCCCGTCGACACCTCCTCCAACTCCTCGTTCTCCACCGCCGCTGCCGCCGCCGCCGCCGCCGGCGGCCAGCAGCCGTATTTTCAGGCCGCCGACGGCCACTTCTCTAACGAACTTTGCGTGCCGGTGAGTCTATACCTTTTTTTTAATATAAATAACTCGAAATTTATCGACCTTTAACCTTAGAAATTAACCATTTACGGCTATGCCAAATAGTTGAAATTGAAAATGTTATACGGTTCATGCAACCTACGACAATTAATTCATCAATGTGTATAAGTTTAGCGATCAAATTCTTGTTTTCTTTTCTTTTTGTTAGGAAATTAATAAATATTTAATAGTTTTTTCTTGTCTTGCTTTTAACCCTAAGTACGTAAATGTTTAAATTTTAATTTTTTCTACTTCTTTTTCCTCTCTATATATAAAAGAATAAAAGCGTGAGCTTTTTTTCTTGTCTCTTAGCTGAGAAGTAGCATGGAATTTAGAATATATGTTTCAGAGAAAATTCTACGTAGAAAGGAAAACAAAGTGAAGGATTATACATTTTTTTTAATTTTAATTTTGTGTAATTTTAATTTTTTTTACAGTATGATGATTTGGCTGAGTTGGAGTGGCTATCGAGCTTCGTGGACGAATCATTTTCAAGCGAGGATTTGCAGAAGCTGCAGCTCATCCAAGGCATGAAGGCCCGAACCAACGAGGCCCCACAGGCCCAACAGTACCACTTCCAGCCCGAACCGACCCGGCCCGGCCCGATGCTCCTCTCCGAAATGTCGGTTCCCGCCAAGGCCCGGAGCAAGCGCTCCCGCGCTGCCCCGGGCAACTGGACCTCCCGCCTCCTCATGGTGTCGCCGCCGCCGACGGCGCCGGACGTCCCCGCCATTTCGTCCTCGTCGGAGTCCGACGCGACGGCGACGGCGGGAACTGGAGGAAAGAAGTCGCCGAAGCCGCCCGGGGCGCAGCAGCGGAGGAAGGAGGCCGCTTCCTCCGCTGCGGGGCCCGAGAGCTCGGGCGGGGGCGGGGAGGGGCGGAGGTGCCTCCACTGCGCCACCGACAAGACGCCGCAGTGGCGGACCGGGCCGATGGGCCCGAAGACGCTCTGCAATGCTTGCGGCGTCCGGTACAAGTCGGGCCGGTTGGTGCCCGAGTACCGGCCCGCGGCGAGCCCGACGTTCGTGCTGACGAAGCACTCGAACTCGCACCGGAAGGTGCTGGAGCTGCGGCGCCAGAAGGAGATGGTGCGGGCGCAGCAGCACCAGCACCAGTTCCTCAACCACCACCATCACCACCACCACCACCAGAGCGTCATCTTCGACGTGTCCAACGCCGCGGCGGACGATTACTTGATCCACCAACACATTGGGCCGGATTTTCGCCAGCTGATTTAGGGACTAATTAATTAAATCAGGGTTTTCTTTTTATTTTATTTATGGGTAGAGGTTTTTTTATTTGAAAATTTAGAGATTTTTTTTTAGTTCGTTAATTTATTAGGACAATCGAATCCTAACTCATCGGATTTTGTCGGGCTTTTGACTTTCAGATTTATCAAAATTAGAAATGGGAAAAGAAATAGTAAAAGCCCGAAAAAAAGAAAGAGAAAAGAAAAGGGAGAGAGAAAAGAGGGTAGGGAGGAGGGACTAATGTCCTAAATTGAAGTGTATTTGAGCAATAATTATTGAACAAAATTTCGTAATTCGAAGAGCTTCATATATATTTGCATTTTTATCCTCAAATTATTTTTTAGTCGTTTGAAATTTAAGTTCGATTTTTGTGTATAATTGCATGTGCGTGTGGATGAGATTCCTTATGTTAATAATTTTTAAATTTTGTTATTATATATTATTGTTAATTGATTTATTACAAAAAAAAAAAGAATTTAAAAAATTGAGATACTACACTTGAATATTTGTTTTCAAAATTGAGTATATTATCCCTTCAAAAAAAATTTGAGTATAGTATTATATTATCTATATATGTTTGTGGCCTAGTTTGTTTTTTAGTCGTGTGAGGTAAACGATAATATTTCCATGCATTTATTTCAAACTGAACTACCAATTGATACATAAATGTCGGTAGCGTCGGCATCTTCAATTTTTCGCCTTTTCCTAGACAATATAAAATTAATTATAATTATTTACAAATGTGATTGTGTAAAAAAATGAGGGTTTACAACTTACAAGTAAAACTTCTATGAAGAAATACTTTATTATACTTTATTTTATGTGAAATTATTTGTACAATTATATTGTGTTATGATTCTTCGAATTATTTTCCTCGTCGTCTTGTCTAAACCTTTAATGATTTATTCTTCTGATAATAAAGCATACATAATTTATTGCTCATTTAGATGATTAAGAAAGACATTCATAACCATTTGGTTGTGGTAATTAAGTTATTTTATGTGATATTCAACTCATTGAATACTTTTTTATTCTCTTCATCCATTTCTTTATGTATTTTGTATGCATTTAAAAATTAAAAATTGAAAATACTATTCAGAAATATTTTTTTTGTAGTCCCAATTCCCAAAGATACAAGTTAGTTCTAATTAATAGGAAAACAAGTCATTTCTAATTGAAATGAGCAAAAAATGTGCATGTATCCAAAATAAAATTACTCCAAGAAGAAAATTTAAATTAATTTATTTGACAAAAATTATGCAAGTAAATGTTTGTTTAGATGCATGAATTTCAGTGAGGCAGATGTTAATTTCGAAAGATAAATTTACAGAGAATGTTAGTTAACTTAATATAGTACAGAAGTAGATACTTTTTATTGTATTCTTTATTTATTTATTTATTTATTTATTTATTTATTTATTTCATCTTTGTTAGTTATTTAACAGCATTTGGATTGGTGTTTATCTTTAGTTACCTCGTTTTGTGATGCATATAAAATTAGAAATTTGGGGTTAAATATTTGACAATGATATCTTTTAGCACAGAAATCAATTCTACCACCCAATATGCATTGATTTTCGAGAAAGAATACATAAAATTTGAAAAGGGAGAGTTTTTAGAGTCAGACGTGCCTACTTTCATGCACTCCATGTGAGAAACCACAATCTTCAATATTTCTATTTATATTTATATTTATATTTATATTTTTTTGAATTTCCAAGGTTTAATACAGTTCAGATTTCAGAAATAGGTTTAGAGAAGCCCTCTACTGAATTATAATATATATATAATTTATTGCTCATTAATTTATATATAATTACATATATATAAGTTCTTTAATTTGATTATTACTCTTTTTATTTTAAAAAAAATGTATCATAAAAGTGGAGGATTTTAATCTTTTTACCTTTAGTTATTATGTAAAATAAGACGAATTCGAAAAGCTATAGATTCTGAAATAGTACACTTTTTTTTTTTTTTTGAGGAATTCTGAAATAGTACACTTACTTGAGGATGTTTTTTGTTTTTTTTTCCCCCAATAGTTGCTATCAATCTTTGGACATTGATACAAAATTGTTAAATTATGAAAATAATTAACATGATAAATGCATACATACGTGCGACTAATTGTTAAATTATGAAAATAATTGAATAGGAATAAATAAAAATATGTCATAATTATACTTAATCCCTAATTTTGAAATAAACCATTTCGATTATGGAACAAAAAAATAAAATAAAGTTTCGACACCTAAATGAAGTGTAAATATTAGTAATATTAAATCCAAGTTGAATTCTTGATCTATTTAGTAATTACGTTATTATTTAATTTATGATGTCACTTCGTTTATTACTCTATTTCACGAATTGTGGTGTAATAGATTATTTATAATTTAATTAGTTTATGGTATTTGTGTAATTCGTTATTATAGAACCATATATATGTGCGATCCCAGGCTACACTGATCCATAGGCCTAGCTACTACTTTAATTTAATGGAATCTTAGTATTTTAAAATTATTTCTGCTGACTAATAATGTACTAATTTAATAATATTCTGATTAATATACAATAAAATTCTGAAACCATGTACTGTAATTGTCCTCTGCAACAAGGTTTTTTTTTTTTTTTTTTTGTACCACAGTATTAACATATTAATATACTCCATATTATATTATTTATTATTATAAAGTCTTTTAATAAAAATTAAAAGTGACAGTGAGAGCTGAAAAGACAGTGGTGGATCAAAGAATAGTTGCATATTTATTTTGTTTAAACATTAATTATGAGATGCAGCATTTTTTCAGTAATCACATGTCTGATGCCTCTTCTCCACCTCTCATGCATCACTCAGGAGTATAATATATTCGTTCCAAATATAAGTGTAGATTTATTTTAGTATTTTTTTACATAGATTAGGATTTATATTATTTTAGTTGGATTAACGATTATTAAGGAAAAATAATGTTTTAAAGTAAACTTTATATTTTACTCTTATTTAATAAAATTCGGGATATTTATAATTTTCGGAACATAACTATGAAGAATATTTTCTACTTAATTATTTAACAAAATTGTAAATTAAGGCTGTAAACTCTTCAATTTCGCATTGGAGTTTTTTTTTTTTTTTTTTTTTCGATTAAGTCATTGCTACGCACATTATCAATTCGACTACAAATTTCTAATATTCAAGCTTTCTCACTCACGAATAAATAAATAGTATATAAATAGATTTATATATTTCATCTTCTCTTCTAGTTTGGTACCCTATTAAACGACGTGTGTACCACAACTCATGTGAGAGTCACAACCCTTAAAAATAAAACATTTTTTATAAAATAAATAAATAAATATATAAATACGTTGCTTAATCAAGAATCACAATTTAGATTTGGTCCAATAGGGTGACGATTTAGGAGAATCTACTACATTTTGTCTCTATATATATGCTACATGTATCTACCTTCAACGTTACTCCAAATTGTATTTTTTTTTTTTTAAATTGAAAACCTAAGATTTAATTGATACGAGTCTTGGATTCCCTTAAATCCCACTATTTTAAACTGATTAGTCTTATAAAAATTAAAAAGATAATTAGTGAGACAATTTAAAGAACTTTTTTTTTTCTTTTTTAATTGTAATTAAAGTATATGTATATTTGCATACAATGGGCTCCCATGCATGAGGGATATTTCCATGTTCATTGTAAAAGTCTGTCTCCACTCCTCCACCATGTTACTGACACATACATTTGGCCTCTTATCTACTTTAATTTTTGGTGATTTTAATTTTTTCTCATTTTAATTTTTCAAAATTTTCAATTTTTTAAAATTGTTAAATACAAACTATTGAAGGTTCATGCAAAAACAATTTTCTTTGACAATAGTGGGCACATAAAATATTATTAATTATTGGGATTTTAATTATTCAATATATTAGGATCACTTAATTAAATTTGATTTGAGTATATGTTTTGTATTCATATAGGAGATTCTTAATTTATACCTCTATTAATTTCATGGAAACATAAATGAGAATAATCAAATCAAATGATAATGGAACCCTAGCTTTCAGCATCAACAACTTTTTTGACCAATTCTTATTGCAGCTCCAAGTAAACAATTTAAAAAAAAAAATATTTCAATTAATCTTGAATAATAATTTGCACGAGTGCCCCAACAACTTAATCTAGAGCCAACTCATGGTCAGCCATGGAGGTTGGGACCTTTAACTAATTTGACTATCAAAGCATCTAATTTATGGTGTAGATAATGTTGGGAAATCATACTATATATTTCAATAATATAGTAAACAAAAACCCATGCATTTTCCTCCCACTTAGACTCTCTTCACTAAAAACCCTAAACTTTTTTGTGTGTGTGTGTGTGAGAGAGAGAGAGAGAGAGAGAGTATGTATGTATAATGTATGTGATTCATGGGACAAGGGTGCAAAGGAGAAGGGGAGGAGACAAGGGACACTATACCATAAAACTATCAACTAAATCACGTGCCCCTCACGTTGCCCAAACATTAACAAATTCAACTAAAATAATAAAAAAAAGTAGCAAATTAACAAAGTATTTAGTTTCTTCTTTTTTACAAACAATTTTAATGTAGAATTTAGTTGGTAAGTGGAATTCCACTAGCCAGTCGATCGGCTTGTCGATTGGCCGACTGACTAATGAATTTATCGATCGACAAAATACATTTCGAGCAATCAATGTTAGAGTGTGAATAGTTTTCACACAAATTTTGTCACAACCAATCCCTTCACTTAATTTGAGTATTTGCTATATGTTTTTAAAAATGGGTAGTTTTGATATCAAATTTCAGTTGTTTGTGATTTCTTGAATATCAAAATGAGTAGTTTTGAATACTCCATCCGTCCCAATAATGAAGACACACTTTCCTTAATGGGCTGTCCCAATAATGAAGACACATTTCCATATATGGAAATAATTAGGGCACTCCAATAGCTAGTTAATTGTGGCTTAATTACGGTATTTCCCTCAAATCCTTTCTGAAACACTCCCATCCCCGCCTCTCTCATTCTCTCTTCTCGGCACCATTTCTGAAACACTCCCATCCCCGCCGCCCCATCTCCTCCTCCTCCTCCTCCTCGGCGAAGTCGTCGCCGGTGAGGCACGACGTCGCGCCGCGACCGCCCCTGTCCGACCCCTCTCTCTATCCCTCTCGGTTCTCCTTCATCTCTCTCGCTCTAGACCTCTATGTCTGCCGCCGCCGCCTCCTCCTCCCTTCCGCCGCCTTCTCCGGCCGAACAGCCGCCACCCATCCCTCTCTCTTCTTCGGCGGATCTGGGGGCTAGGGTATGCAGGGCGGCGGATCTGGGGGCAAGGGGCTAGGGTTTGCTGGCGCGGCAGATCTCTGAAGAGAATGAGCAGAGGCGTTCGATTTTAGGCGAGAATCCTCCGTCTGTTTCATGCCTATGGTTCCAGACCGCCATCGCCGCCACTCCAATGTCCTCCGTCCTCTCCTCCGGCTCCGCTGCCTTCCCAATCGAGAATCTCTAAGCGAAAATTGGCCCTATTTCTGCCAACACCCGCGTAATGTTGCAGAATCTCTAGGCGAAAATTGGAGAGAGCAAATGGAGAAATTGAGATTTGAGCTTTGAAAAATTAGGGCTCGATTTGGGGAAGAGGGATTCCTAAATTTGATTTTTTTGGATGATCTGCGATTTCTAAATTTGATTTATGGGTTCGATTTTTGTTGGTTTGATTTTCGGTGATTTGCTTTTCTGGGTTTGATTTTCGGTGGCATAGCAGATGGAATCGGCGCCGGCGGCGGTGGTGGTTGGAGAAGGTGAGAGAGAGTACTAATTTACCTACACCAGAATAAATTTAAAATAAAAGTAAATAAAACCCCTAATCAACTTCTTAATCAAACACTTTATTTCCTAAACTATCTCGCCTTAACCTCCGTGCCCAAATGAAGTGTGTCTTCATTATTGGGACGGAGGGAGTATAAGATAAAAGGGCTGTGAGAAGATAAGCCCAACTTCAATTACAAGCTTAAATGGACATAGCCAAACGGTTAAGTTGATTTTGGGCTTAACCCAATAACGAGATAGGCTTATAGTCTAATGGGCCAAGCCCAAAAGGTTACAATTTGAATAATTTTAAGGTTTTAAAACGAAAATATTCCAAATTTGAATAAATATCGTATCATTTTTTATAATTAACAGTACGTAAAATATTAAAGGTGATTTTATATTCTACTTTATTAGGAAACGTATTGGATTGATTACGCAACAACGTTGTCAAGTTATACATAATCACAACCCTTTCTTGTAAATTTTTGCAATCTACACATGCAAGAAACATTTAAATAAAACAAATTCTTCATTTATTTATTAATGGGTTAAGTGTCCATAAATACCTAAAGTAATTTGATTTTTAATTAATACTATTATTTTGTCGATCAATTAATTAATACATGAACACTCAAAATTTTAGAATTTGGCCCATCATGTCAATAATTAAAACGCTGTGTGTCATATGACGTAAAAACGACATCGTTTTCTTTCATGTTATGTTGCAAGCAAGGTTTAGAGAGCATGCTTTTAGTGATTAATTGTTGTCAAAATTTTAAATTGGATAAATTCTAAAATATTGAAGGTTTATATATTAATTTCTCAGAAAAATAATATCGATTAAAAACCAAAATTTGATTATACTCCACTTATTTATAATTTTTTTTGTGAAAATGCTTATTTATAAAATTAATCATTTATTAATTTGTTAAATTCTTCCTCTTTGCCTTGACCATACAAGTTGTAATTACATAACATAACGTGCCTTAAAACACAACCAAATTTAGTGGCAAACTCAAATTCCAACTGTTTTCACCCTCACACAATCCCTCACGTGTCCCCTCAAACACCCCAAAGCATATCTCTAAGCCCAAATTTCTATTACCAAAAATACCAAATTCGGACACCAATAGGCAATAACTACCATAATATCTCTCCTCGTTTTATCCATAACCGCCATATATAACCGCCACTTTCCCGCCCCCACTTCCCCGCCGCCGTCCGATGGAGTCCGTCGCCTCGAGCTCCACCCCCCGCCGCCCGCTCCACCACCGCCCCCGCCCCGACGTCGCGCAATCCTTCTCCGACCGCATCATCCGCGCCGTCCGCCACCGCCTCCGACTCCTCCACCGCTCCGGCCCCCTCTTCTCCGTCCTCGGCGCCACCGGCAACGTCTACACCGTCACCATCTCCGCCACCGTGTCGTGCTCGTGCCCCGACCGCGCCACCCCGTGCAAGCACATCCTCTTCGTCTACATCCGCGTCCTCGGCCTCCCCCTCGACGACCCCTGCCTGTGGCGGCGCTCGCTCCGCCCGTGCCAGTTCCGCCGCATCCTCGGCCTCCCCACTGCCGGCGACACCCTCGCCGGCGCCGCCCTCAGGGAGAGGTTCCACCAGCTCTCCTCCGCCCAGTCGAGGGGCGGCGCCAGCGGCGGCGACGGCGGTGCACGGCGGCCGGAGGTGGCGGCGGAGGTCGGCGCCGCCTGCCCGGTTTGCCTGGAGGAGATGGCCGGGGAGGGGGCGAAGGTGGTGGCGTGCGGGGCGTGCAAGAATGTGATACACGAGGAGTGCTTCTTGGCTTGGAAGAGGAGCTGCCGGAGGAGGTCCGCCACCTGCGTGCTCTGCCGCGCGCGGTGGCGGAGCGGCGGCGATGATCTGGACAAGTATTTGAACCTCTCGGCTTATGTGAATGAAGATGATATGATGGAGGATGGGGGATGCAGTTAATTAGATAATTAATTTGATTAGTTAGATGATCATTAATTTAATTAGATTTGATTTAGTGCAATGCTTAGAGTTAATTTGGATTCGTTTCAATTTGTAAATACATGACTGAATTTAATCTCAAGATCTGTGTTAGGTTTGATTTGAATGGGTTTTCTCTGAAGTATATAATATTTTTGTTGTGATTTTCTTTTGGATTCTCGTGAAATGTACAAACAAATTAATTAACACATTTAATTTTCAACATAAACATAATTTTCAAAACACAATTAGGAACATGAAAAGAATGTAATGCATGAAAAGTTGCATGAAACAAAATAAAATCAATTCGCATCTCATAAAAGTTGGTGTACACAATGGCCTTTTTTTTTTTATCTTGCTTTATTTTTTCTTTCTGGTGGACGTCGTATCCCACCAAATAATTCCTGCGGAATTACCAAAATATATTAGTATCGTGGTAAGCAGGGTCGATCCCACAGAGAGCAGTAAAAACCATTCGAATCCCTAAATCTATTAAAACGGTGATGCCACCACGCCTTAAATTTGGAGAAAATATTAATTACCTAAGAATGCAAAAATTAATCGAATAAAATACTTGTGAATAAAATCAATAAAAAGGGTAATTCGGCTCAAATAAATCCACTCTAATTCAACTCTGATCCTCGACGCAATAATTAATTAATCCCTATCAACCAACCAGTTATAGGATACCGTGAAACGCAACGGACGTACCCCAATTCCTACTTACTGTGTCGATAAACAGCTGGAGACGCCAGACCTGCTTATTTCCCTTATTAAAATATAACCTAGCTGGAGACGCCAGACCTAGATTTAATATTCTAATAGCATTAAGATGAAGGAACCCAATTTATATCAATTATCCTAGAGACGCTAGTAATAATTAATATACCAATTAATTCCCCCTACGAACATGGTAGTTTTGCCACTAATTAGTCCAATTCCAACAATTACGGATTGGCAGGAACTAATTGACTGTAGTCCAATTAAACTTAAGTTGATCAGACTTAAATAAAATCAGAATTATCTTGGAACCTAAGAATTAATCGAAATCAATAGGAATCAATTTTAAACCAATTAGGTCTCACAGATCATTAAATTAGAGTTTCATTATTCTCGCCGAATTAAAGATTTAGCTACTCATGCTTAAAATAAAAACAATCAAATAAATAAAAATAAACATAATTAAAATAACGAACAAGACTAATAAATAAATTGCAGGAAATTAAATAAACCCTTGAACCAATCCACGAACTCGTCTGCCTCCTTCACGATCCAACTCCACCCGCAAATTGTGAATGAAAAACAAGAATTAAAACTAAAAGCAACAAGAGATCAAAACACTAAAACGTTGGCAACTAATTTTGCATGAAGGTAAAATTGCATGGAATTATAAAAGTCAACTAAGCTAAAATGATTTCAAAAGTTGCGGCTGAAGTGTGTTTGATAATGAAAAAGGGAGATAACCTAAAATAAATGTCTAACTATGCGGCTGATTCAATTTGGTGGACGTCGTATCCCACCAAATAATTCCTGCGGAATTACCAAAATATATTAGTATCGTGGTAAGCAGGGTCGATCCCACAGAGAGCAGTAAAAACCATTCGAATCCCTAAGTGCCGCCTCCTATCAAAACTTGGGCTTTTCGGCCCTCACACATAATAAGGCCCAAGATTAATTAAAACAAGAGTATTAGACTTTAATTAAATCTAAAATAATTAACTCCAAGCCCAATCTCTAATCTCCTCCAAAATTCATGCAATCTTCATCCAAAAACTCGACTTTCACCGACTTCTTCCACCCACGAGCATCCATCTTCAATCCATCTAATTCCTGCGCCAAAATATCACAAACCATGTAAAATCACATAAAACCAAGGTGAAACGCATACTAAACTAGGTAGCTAAAATACACACATCAAATCCCCTCACACTTAGATCATACTTGTCCTCAAGTATGAAATAAGAGAAGAATTAATGGTGAAATTCAGCCCCTAGAAGCAACTCCCTTCCAAGACACGAAGACTCTAGAGACGAACGAACTGAAAATAGACACAACAACACACGCAAAGAACAGGAAAGTAAAAAGGGAAACGAGACAAGACACGAACAAACTAAACGACTAGCCAAGCAACATCAAAGCATCAGAAATGCAACAGTCTATCAAATCGAATCATGCAATTCACCATCACTCCCCAACTCTCGAACTAAGAACATGAACCTCCAAAATGTGTTTTCATTATCAATCCAGTCCAAATGAGGCAACGATGAGTGCAACTCTCACGCTCATTCAATCTCTCCATAAGATAAGGTAATTCTCACACAAGAAGAAACTCCAATTAGTCATGATATTTTGCAGTCACATTATGGCTCAAAAAGGTCTTTCTTCTTTGGTTGTAATGGGGCTAAGGACTATCAATGATGTAGGCAAGATCCTAGGGGTCCTAAGCTCAAACATTGAAGATCAAATACCGTGCATGCTCGAATCAAATCACACCCAAAGAATTCTAAACATATGAAGAGCAACTTCCAATTCAACTATGGGCAACAACCATCAAACAACTCAATGCATGTATACTAATTCAACCTTGGTGCAACCTTTATTTTCTCTCTCTTTTTTTTTTCTTTTTTTCTTTCTCTGTTTTTCTCTTCTTTTTTTTTTCTTTTTCTCTTTTTTTTTTTCTTTCTGCACCACTTCATTAAAACAATACAGTCATGCAAAGATTACATCAAAAACAATCTGCCCAACTGTCAACTTCTTCCTCTGTTCGGCCAAACAGACCATCTGTCTAGATTCAGAATGTGGTTTTAGCTCGGGTTCTGTTTGGGCAAACAAGCATCTTTATGCACTTTCCTCAAAAATTCAATTAGGATGTAATTCAATTCTAACATGCACAATAGTGACCAAAGAGAAGGTTCACAAAAAAAATAGGCCTTGGCTATATATATAGTGACTAATATGAACAATCACGGCAAGGCTCAAACATGGCTCACTAGGGGTTAATGTACGGGTAGGAATTCAAAAGCAGGCCAATTGGCTACCCTAGTGCCTCTTATCATTCACCACATATGACACACTTAATATCACGACTTCATGGATAATTAATTCTCTCAAAACAAAAATTAGTAGAGAGTGCTCTACTCTATTAGGCTCAAACCTCACTTATGTGTAGTTTAGATTCACTCATCGCCCTTATTTTGTCATTCCAGACATCATTTAATTAAAACACACACTGTCAATCACAATTTCTCAATTCTTAAGTAGAAAAAGATCAAGTTATCACACATATTCAAATCTAATAGCATGCTCCGACAACTGAACTTATCAATTACTTGGCCAGAAAACTCACAAAACTCAACATAAACTGACTCAATAAAAATAAAGACTCAAAGACGCCCCCCTCACACTTAGATTTTGCTTGCCCTCAAGCAAAAAAAATAAAGCATAAGTAAGGGACAACTAAAACACAGAACGACACTCAAAACAGAAAAACCAACATAAGATCAAACAAAAAAGAACAGGAAAAGGAAAGGAATCACCGCGCGCGCTGCCGCCGCAGCTCCTGTCTGATCGTGGCGCTCAAATTTGCTATGCTCTCCTGCAGGGCCGCCACGTTTTTTTTTTTTTTAACTGGAAGCAGCAGCGAAACAGACTCCGCTGGAACCAAATAAGAGGCATCATAGTACGGCTTCAAACGTTGTCCGTTCACGGTGAATATCTTAGCCGTGTCTAAACTGCGAATCTCAAACGCCCCGTCTGGGCAAACAGACTGTATCACGAAGGGGCCAATCCACTTCGTCTTCAATTTTCCGGTCATCAACCGCAGCTTTGACTGGAACAAAAGTACTTTTTGGCCGACTGTAAATGTCTTTCCTTGCAAGTTCTTGTCGTGCCACATCTTGGTGCGATCCTTATACCACATCGCGGCGTCATAAGCTTCCAGATGAAGCTCATCCTCACATTTATCTTCTAAGTCGGGTGGTTCCACATCAAAATGCAGACTTCTGTCGTGTGGCTTCCGTTTGGGCAAACAGAACGTATTTCCAGAATCTGCTAATTTCGAGTGAGCATGGAGAGACTTGGTAGACTCTTTGACTTCTTCATTGTTCATCCCACGAGCATCAAGACCAGTTGCCCTTTTGGTCAAAGTTGGTTCCAACTTATCCTGCATAGATTTAGTCTCAAGATGTTCTTGGACAAAAGGGTCAGTAACATTGGTGGCACAAGCAGTTTTAATAGCCGATGGACTTTTCATGGTATCATCAATGTTGAAAGTGAACTTCTCTCCATGATAATCCAAACATATGGTACCACAATAAACATCAATGATTGCCCTAGTGGTCCTTAAGAAAGGACGACCTAACAGAACACCAGCTGACTCCTTCGACTGCATACCACTCATTTTCACCACATAGAAATCAGCAGGATAAACAAAATCATTCACTTTCACAAGGACATTTTCAAGCAAACCTTCAGGGTGCACACATGATCCATCGGCTAACTGAATTACAACTTTAGTATCTACCAACTTCACACCATTTAAACTATTATAAACAGCTAAAGGCATGACATTAATAGAAGCTCCTAGATCACACATAGCATGCTCAATCTTAGTATCACCGATGTAACATGGCAGAGAAAACATACCTGGATCCTTGCATTTGGGCGGCAACTCTTTTCGTATCACTGCTGACACGTTCTCGCCCATCACAATCTTTCCAGATTTCTTAGACTTTCCATCGATGAAGTCCTTCAAAAACTTGCTCAGATGAGGGAGTTTGAGTGCTTGCAAGAATGGAAGATTGACTTCAAGTTTGCCAAAGATCTTCACAAAATCAATGAGTTCCTCTTCCGGCTTCTTCCTCGCCAATCTTCCTGGAAAGGGGACTGATGTTGGAACCTTGGGATCATGTAAGCTCAAAGGTTTAGAGACCTTGGTCTGCTCATCTTCGTTGGATTCAAGTGCTGCTACTTTTCCCCTTCTGTTCAACTGTCGGCCCCTTGCTCTGTTTGGCCAAACGGGGCTGTTCTGCCTGCTGAACGACTGAATCCTTTGTGCCAACAGAACGCTCGAATTCCTCCACACGAAATTTGACTCCAGAATCCTTGCTCGGACACTCCTTTGAATTCTGGGTTGTAGGCTCACTCAACTCCTTGCCACTCCTCAAAGTGATCATACTAACGTTCTCCCTCGGATTCAATTGGACTTGAGATGGTAACTTGCCTTGATGGCCCTTGAGTTGATTCACGGACGTTGCAAGCTGAGACACTTGACGAGCCAACCCTTCGATCTGAACCCTTTGCTCTGCTTGAGACTGTTGGAGTTTTAGCACCGCTTCATTGGTTGTTTGCAAATTATTTTGCAACAATTGTTGTGAGCCAATCAACTCTCTCATCATCTCTTCAAGAGCTTTTCCTTGATTTTCTTGTGAAGGTGGTGGTGCTTGTTGGAATCCTCTTTGATGAGGCGGTCTATAGCTTTGCTGCTGCTGCACTTGATTGCTTTGGTCTCTCCAACGAAAATTAGGGTGATCTCTCCACGACGCATTGTAGTTGCTCGAGTAGGGGTCCTGTTTGGGCAAAGGGGGCAGTAGATCAGAACAGCTGTAAAAGTTGTGAGAAGAATTCACTTGGGCTTGAAGATCTTCGTCGCTCCCGGTGCATTGCAAGCTCGTATGGCCAAAGCTACCACACGCTCCACATGGCTTTTCTGTTGGTTGTCTAGCAGTTGCGACTTTCTCCACCACAGTACTTAGCATTCTCTCTAACTTCCCCATCCTTTCTTCGAACTTATTCTCAAAATCCGACGAACTAGCTTGAGCAGCTTTCTTGAGCAGTTGGATGCGTGGCTCTTCATACTCTCTTGTTGCCTCCACCAAGTGTTGAATCAACTTCTTAGCTTCGCTCACAGTATTTTGAGAAAATGCTCCTCCACTTGATGAATTCACCAGATTTTTGGTATCTACCGTCATCCCTTGATAGAAATACTGCAGCAAATCCCCCTCTGAAAACTTATGGTTTGGACAGCTATCCACCAACCTCCTGAATCGAGTCCAGTATGTGCTCAGTGACTCATCGTACTCCTGCTTCACTCCACTAATTTCCTTCTTTAGCGCATTCGTCTTGGTAGGAGGGAAAAAATGCTCCAGGAATAGCTTTTTCATCTCGACCCATGAAGTGATGGAATAGGGTGGAAGACTCGCGAACCAAGAGTTCGCCTCTGCTGTCATGGTGAAGGGAAATGCAGCTAGTCTGAAGTGTTCCTCCGTAACTCCAGTGGGGCGTTTCTGGACCTTGCAAATTTTGATGAATTCGCTCAAGAAATTGTACGGATCTTCTCCCTTCTTGCCATAGTACTTTGGGAGAACATTAAGCAGTCCAAGCTTTATCTCAATACCGATAGCAGCTGCCGGCATCCGGATCGGAGTTGGGGGGTCATCAGCTTCGTGGCTGGAGAGGTCGCACAGCCTAGGATCGTAAGCCATGTCGCTCTCAGTACTTGCGACAGAAATCGAGTCGGTTTCCTCTTCACAGTCTGTGTTTGCCTCTGAATCAGGGTCTGTTTGGGCAAACGGATCCTCTGCAGCAATCTGAACTTCAGGTTCAGACTTGAAAAACGTTTCTGTCCAGTCAGACGGAGCAATTTCCGAGCCTTCCAGACCTTGCAGCTTCCTCGCCGTGGCCTTCTTCCTCAATCTCTTCGCGGTTTTCTCGATCTCAAAATCGTAGAGGAGATTCGGCTTAGAAGATCTGCTCATAAACAAAGAAAATAAAAAAAAAAGAAAAAATAGACAAAGGGAAAAGAATTAATTAACACCGCTCCCCGGCAACGGCGCCAATTTGGTGGACGTCGTATCCCACCAAATAATTCCTGCGGAATTACCAAAATATATTAGTATCGTGGTAAGCAGGGTCGATCCCACAGAGAGCAGTAAAAACCATTCGAATCCCTAAGTGCCGCCTCCTATCAAAACTTGGGCTTTTCGGCCCTCACACATAATAAGGCCCAAGATTAATTAAAACAAGAGTATTAGACTTTAATTAAATCTAAAATAATTAACTCCAAGCCCAATCTCTAATCTCCTCCAAAATTCATGCAATCTTCATCCAAAAACTCGACTTTCACCGACTTCTTCCACCCACGAGCATCCATCTTCAATCCATCTAATTCCTGCGCCAAAATATCACAAACCATGTAAAATCACATAAAACCAAGGTGAAACGCATACTAAACTAGGTAGCTAAAATACACACATCACTTTCCTTGAGATTCTTCTATATTGTTTTATCAAGTGTTGGTTTCCCACACGTTAAAGATTTCCAGTTAATAGAATATACTATATTTTCTATTAGATACTCTTCCTAGTCACTTCAAATGACCCAAAACTATAAGACAATCATATAATTTTGGATCATTTGAAATGAAACGGAGGAAATACTATATTTTTCCGACGCACTTTTAATATTTTTATTTTTAATTTACTATAATTTAATACTCCCTCCGTCCCGCCCAAGATGCTACATATTCCTTTTCGGGCCGTCCCAACGAAGATGCTACATTTCTATATTTGGCAAAAATAAGGAAATTTTAAACACTTAATTAACACTAATTAAGTATTTCTTTATTACCTTCTATCTCCTACTTTATCTCATACTTTATCACTTTATTACCTTCTCTTTCTTACTTTATCACTTTATTACTTTCTCTCTCCTACTTTATCATTTTATTATTACACACTTAAATATTAATCTACAACTCCTTAAATCCCGTGCCGAAAAGCAAATGTTGCGTCTTGGCCGGGACGGAGGGAGTATAATTTTACAATAATTAACTGAGATTCAGTGATTCACACCTCCTATTAAGGTTTATAATTATTTTTGTATTTATTTGAATTAATAATAAATTATTTGAGTTAATTAATTACAAGTTAGGATAATAATTTTTTATATTTCAATTTTTAGTGATAAGTATTAATTAAAATTTATTATATAATAAAATATTTTATTTTTATAATAAAATAAAATTAATACACATAAAGCGAACTTATCACGTAAACATAGATGTTTAATAAATTTTGGTGCTTATCTTATCACATTTACGTATCTATTAAATCTATATATTATCGTCAAAACTTCAAACCATACACGGCTTGTCGTGTCGCTCTATTAAACTGATAATTTTGTTGAGTGATTTATTTGGTTGTATTAAATTGATTGGCGATTATGATCATTAATTAACATACTAATTATCAAAATCGGCTATAAATTAATAAACAGAATTTTGTAGGTGAAATTATACTATTCCTATTTTCCCCTTCAATTACTCTCTGCATTCTGATTTGGATAGACTCTCTCTCTCTCTCTCTCTCTCTCTAAACTGAGCTGAAATGGAGCAAAGTGATGAAATCTCGGTGCGGTCCAGCAATCTCTCGCGCAAAATCATAGCAATTTCAGCTGGAGAAGCGCACACTCTCGCTCTAACTGGTCAGCTCTCTCTCTCTCTTACACACTCTATCACGCAGTTGAATGAGTGAGTGTGAATTTTGCTTATAATGTTGTGAAGGTGATGGAAAGGTGTATACTTGGGGGAGAGGGACATTCGGCCGGCTCGGCACTGGTTCGGAGGAAGACCGGAGCATGCCGGTTCAGGTCAGATTCTTTGGCTCCGATGATGAAAGGGAGGAGAAGCTCAAGATTGTTGAAATTGCTGCTGGGGCCTATCACAGTCTTGCTCTTGCAGGTTCAATTTCTAATTTTTTTAAGTAATTTTTTATTGTTTAATTGAATCTTAATTTATGTTTGTTTGGTGATATTGACATGTTAGTTAATTAGTGGTGGCATTATTACCAATTAGTGGAGCAAATTGAAGTTTGTTTCTGATGATGTTTATATGTAATCTAATCAAGAGCCTTAACACTGTGACTCTGTTATTTTATTTTTACTATTTTTGAGAAATTAGGGTAAAATTGGACAATCTGAAACAAGTACCAATCAAGTTGCAGCTGTGAAATTTGATCTATGATCTATCCCAATGATTTA
Organism: Salvia miltiorrhiza; assembly: GCF_028751815.1. Taxonomy (NCBI): domain Eukaryota; kingdom Viridiplantae; phylum Streptophyta; class Magnoliopsida; order Lamiales; family Lamiaceae; genus Salvia; species Salvia miltiorrhiza. The sequence goes on along the minus strand of NC_080389.1, from coordinate 63,291,327 downwards.
CCTTTAGTGAAATTTACCTTGTCTAATTGCCATAGTTTTGTTGACAACTATGTTCAATCTGAAATTGTTTGTCGTTTCTATTGTCATTGGTAGAATATGATGGACTGTTCATCGTTTTAAAAGTTCATCTACTAATTTTTTTGCAATGGCAGATGATGGATCAGTGTGGGGGTGGGGTTATGGCTCCTGTATCCTTTATTACAAGTTCACAACTCTTTTTTTAGTGAGTAGGAGCTCTGATACTCATTTGTCTATATGCTGTCTTGAATATTTCCCAAACATGTGTTCCTTGACCTCGATATGGATGGCCAAATTGGTGCTACTGGAGAGAACTATATGGTTCCTCGCTTATTAGACGGTTTCTTTGGACTGGGGTCCCCTAGTTCTTCGTTGCAAGATTATGAAACTAAGAGAGGGAAACCACTTAAGGTGTGTGTGATCTAGCCTCTAGGCTTAGTTTCTAATCATCACTGAGCCTCCTCTGAAGTAATTGTTGAGCTTCTCACTTACATACCCTTGCAGATTTCGTCGGTCAAAGCTGGAGGCATGATGTCACTGGCAATAGACGATATTGGGTCGCTGTGGATGTGGGGGAACTGTCCCCATCCTCCAAAAACCGGATTATCGGAAGGAGAGCTTGAACTTGAAAGTAGCCCGGCGCCAGTTCCGGTCTGGGATTTCCATGGACACACTGTTGTTAAGGTGGCATGTGGCGACGAGCACGTTGTTGCATTGGTGAGTGCTGGAGAAGCATATGAAGGCGGTGACCTGTTGTGCTACTCTTGGGGGGTTAACAGCCACGGCCAATTAGGGTTGGGAGACACGGAAAGCAGGTGGCAACCGGCGATGGTAGAAACGTTCAACTTAGAATCCCCGTGGGAGGTCTACGATATAGCTTGTGGTAAGTCGCATACGGCTCTACTGGCTCAGAGGAAGAGACCGAGTGACACTTTAGAAAGTGTTTGCTGGACTTTCGGCTTGGGGGACAATGGGCAGCTTGGTCACGGAACCGCCCAAGATTTGACGTCCCCTGAAATCGTAAAGGGATTGCCAGAAAGTGTATTCCTGGTATCGGTAGATTGTGGCTTGTTCCACACGAGTGTCGTCTCGTCTGTTGGAGAGGTGTGGTCTTGGGGAATGGAGAAGGGTTTTGGTCTATGTCCTGATGCTAGGTATTTTGGGACGGAGGCGGGAGATGCTCTTTCTCCTTTATTGGTTCCTTGTAATGGGCTATACGACCCCCAATTCCCGGAGCCTCTGCAGGTCGCGTGCGGTGCGGCCCACACGGTTCTTGTTGCGGACTCCGGGTATAAGCTCTGGGCGTGGGGTAGGGGACGGAGTGGAGTCCTTGGAAATGGTAAGAACGTCGATTGCTACGTCCCCACCTTAGCACTATGGCCACTTCTTTCTGAGGATTTCAAAGAAGGCGAAGCAAGCAATGTGGAGCAAACTGAGCGTGTCGAAAATAAGACTCCTGAAGGAAGTGCGCAAGCAGATAAAAGACTGTCTGAGGCAATGGCTGAGATGCAGCTCCTCCAATCAAAACTTTCCTTAGTGGAAAGATACGCAAGCATGCTTCACGGCTCGATTTTCGGGAGGCCTCTCCAAGACCACGAAATAGCCTCTCTCCAGGAGACCAGTAAATTTGATATTGCAAAAGAGTGGGAGGCTATGTTGGAATCATCGGATCAGAGAAAACTTGCACACCTAGAAATGTTCTACCGTAACATGCTTGCTGGTGTAAAAGATAAGCTGATGAAGAAAAGGATACAAGAGATCGTCAAGGAGTGCCTTAAATCACCGGCTACCACCCGTACTGAATAAATGGAGCCGCGATTTGCAAATAGTGGGTCGACTATATGATCCCACAGATGCCGACGGGTCAGTTTATTATGTTCCATGTATTTTTGTGTGTAGCATACCTTCGAAGTCAAGTTTGTTTTCACATGCTTGATTAGATTTCATGTTGTCATTTCGTGTATTCGATCAATAGAGGCTTTGCATTCATGTACAAAAAGCTATAGTCAAACAGATTCTGATTGTTACTAGTTTGTAGTCCCCGTATTCCCGTGGTTCATTGTCCAGCAATTCTACATTAAATTGAATAAGAACGTTTCTCTTTTACTTGTATATATATTTTTTGTGTTCATTTTCTGTATTGGTTGCTTTAGATACTTTGTTTTATGTTTTAGATTTGTCTCAAGTAGTATATGAGTTCTGATCTGATCATTTGAAATAGGAAGAATGAATAAGCAGAGCTTCGGTTGAGGAAAGAAACGAACGTTAAATTTGATATAGACTTTGTTACATTGACAAGATAACTTCTTGCAGAGCAGGAACACGATTAAGCTGGAAGCAAGCAAAAGAGATCTGATTCAAGGTACATATTTTCTATTTCGACTCACAAACTTCACAAATGGGATAACATGATTTCATGTTATTTATTCATGGGAATCATTGGATAAAGAACCTTATTTTGTGTGGATATGATACTATGTTAAATCGGCTATTATTATGTTTTTATGGCACAAACTAACTTATCTCTTGCACACCACTCCACGGCCGTCAAGGCCGCCTGCACAGTTCAAGTTTGCATGCTGAAAATTGTTTGAGGAACTCAGCTGTATTCCCTTGAACCTAGCGATGGCGCAGTCCGTGGAGAACAGGTTCGAAGAGGCGAATTCTCTCTGTCCGCCCAAAACAGGCATGCTGACTCCCATCTTCACCCTGCTGACGTAGTTGCTTGCATATGTTTGTCCCAGGACTCCGTTCACTTCACCGCTCAACGAGTAGAACTTGAACCCGAGATCAAGGTGAGCGAAGCAGTCCTCGTCCGTGATCCCATAGTTGTGAATCATTGAATCCTTCTTGGTGATGGGAACAACTGCTGCTCTGATCTGGAAGTTGCCTTCCACCTCGATCACCACCGCGTTTGTGTCGAGAGACCTAGTGATGCTGATGCCAGGCGCCGACTCCGGCTGCCATCTCGTGCCTTCGCCCCGGGTGAGGAAGACGGGTGCTGAATCGAACGAGAGTTCCAAGCGGTCAACAGCATCGTCCCAGGTGGCAGTCTTCTTGGCGCCAACCAAGAGCTGATGGTTGCCGCAGAGGATCCCGAGTGACTGAACCCAGGTGAAGTCCCTCCCCATGTTCTCGTTTCTCTTACCGATGAAATGAGCGTTTATGTGCAGGTTGGTGTCGGAAACGATGCAGAAATCTGAGTCCTTTTTTCCGTGGAAGTAGAACGTGATCCCGTCGGCACCAACAAATCGGGGATCTTGGCAAACGGCTCCCGGCCTGTCGCAGTCTATTCAAGTTACAAGAAATGTTAACAAGCTACATAAATCACACCAACATGATTATGTGTGTGTTTTAGAGAGAGAGAAAGGGGGAGAGAGAGAGCTTACTGCAAACCGGGCTGCAAGTGGCACAATCCACCGCGCAAGTTTCGGGGCAAGCATCCGGACACCGATGCTCCTCGAGGTAGCAGCTCGGGAAATTCTTGTTTCTGCAACGAACTCTTTTCCCTCCGGCAGCCTCCGGTGGCGGAGAAGGTGTCACCACTGGTGGTGGAGGAGGAGGTGGGCTAGGAGTCACCACGGGTGGCGGAGGAGGAGGGCTAGGAGTCACCACGGGTGGCGGAGGAGGTGGGCTAGGAGTCACCACGGGTGGCGGAGGAGGAGGGCTGTAGCTTGGAGTCGGGGGAAGTGCAGGGCAAACAGCCCGACACGCAACACAATCGGCTACACATGTATCCGGGCAAGCGTCGGGGCAGAGGAGCTGCTGGCTGCAAGTCTTCTTGTATTTCTTGTCCTTGCACTTAACTTTACTCACCTTACGCGGCGGAATGGGAGGCGATGGCGGGCAGACGGGCTGGCAGGTCGAGCAGTCGACGAGGCAGTCTCGAGCGCACGTGTCGGGGCAGTAGAGATCCTTGTTGAGGCATGTGGGGTAGTTCTTGTTTTTGCACTGGACCTTCTTGGGCTTTGGTCCGGCGGCGGATGCCCCCTGCGGCGAGGCCACCAAGAGGAGGACGACGGCCGACAAAACGAGGCGGAGCATGGCTTCTGATATGCGATCTCAATATGGTAGTGTGTGTTTTTATGTGATTGTGGTGTTGTTCTTGACTACTGCATGATGTTCTTGTTTTATAGAGGTAGAGAAATGGTGGATCATGTGGCCTTGAATCTAGCTAGAATTAGCTGTTTGAGATGTAATAATACGTGATCTTTTTTTGTAGTTCAAGTTTTCTCTCTTCATTGAGGAATTCATGTGGAGTTTTGTTTTAGAAGCTTTGATTTTTACGTAAAAATGGGAGAAATCACGAGTTGTTCTTGTTTTTTTTCCCCTTTTAAAAATACTTGTGAGTAATAATTTAGAGTTAACACACGGGCTACGGTGGCACGCATATTAGGTGAGTCGAACTCTCGACTTATGAATTGAAAGGAAAATATTTTATCAATTGAGTTATGTTTCGTTGCGATAAGTTCTTATTTTATGATATTACAATATAAATATATTCAAGGAGTATTTATATTGTAATGTCATTAATATATCTTACACACTTTGAACTTGATTAATCCAAGTAACAATATTATTAAAAGTGAATATTAATAACAACATTTTCATAGTTTTTATTTTAACAAAGTTTTCTTAAAAATACCATATTTTTTTGCAAATATGGAATACACAACTGATACCGATGCCTTGATCAACATCATTTCTTTTGTTTAAAACAAACATTCGTTTTAGGAAAAAAAAAAAACCAAAAATTTAAATTTTGGATTAGTATATTTAATAGTCGGCGGAGAGGTAAGTTGACATTTACATAGATGAAGTAATTCTCAAGAAATTTCAAATTTTTTGGATTTTCCTATTTAAAGTAAAAACATTAATTCGTTACTACGTAAAAAAGTAAAAAAAGTATAATGTCAACGGCTTAGGTTCAAGGAACTGTCTTAGATTGCAGATTCAAAGTTATTAATTCGAAGCAAAGCCAATAATCAAAGTTGTTAAGTATGAAAATGAATTTCAATTAATAAAAAATAGGAGAGAGGAAAATGAATTTCAATTAATAAAAAATAGGAGGAGAAAATTTGTGACTTTGTGATAAATGGGATATAATTAGTGAGCTATTGGTGGGTGAGGTGGAATAAATAGTGAACAAAAGTGATATTAACAAAATCTAAAAATTCCATTAAAAAAATAAAAATCTAAAAACGTTATATAGATTTTTTAAAATTCTATTAAGTGTTTCCCTACAATTGCGAATATTTCTATATAGCAAAACAATCAATATAGTTGTACTGAGGTATATTAGCATGTACTGAAATTTGAATTAAAAAATATTATTAATAATAAAGTGCAGAAAATGATAAATGTAGAGAATTCAGATCTGTATAATACATCACAAAACACCAACTTCATATATAGACATACACAAAAACCAAACATTAAAGAACAAATGAATATAGGTCCAATTCTATCAATCAATATTGCAGTCAATCTAATGCCTAAATATATATTTCAACAATTATGTAGATGAATAAATGCAATCTCACAGCAAACCTTTGAATATTAATTAAGCCTTCAATTTTCCCAGACTCCAAAATCAGAGATCCCATGGCAGCATCTGTACAAGAAAATGCTGCTGCAACTTTAAGTATCCGAGTTGCAGCAGCAACAGCAGCTGGGAATGAAGGTTGCAGACGACGATAACTCGATGCGAACGCACTGGCAGCTGCGACGCAGCTGATTCCGATTCCCAAACCGGCGATGGTGGATTTGATGGCGTCTGTTACAGCTTCTTGGGCAGATTGTAGGTTTTCTTGAGAAATCTTGATGCGGCTTCGTCGTTCCTGTAGCACAGAACTCGTAGCAACGTGTTGGGTTCAGTCGGGCTCCACTGCCCCGACGTTGCAGGTAGAGGGAGCCGAGCTTTAGCAGAGGAGCCGTATGCTTCCAAGGTGAGGCGTCTGAATCGCTCGATGAGGCTCTCTGTGTCTGTTCGGAAAAGTGGAAGGACGTCTCTCACCGTGGCTGAGAATTTATCAATTATATCGTCGGGCAAACCATCCCCATCGGCCGAGAAAAGATCTCTGAGGGCCTTGAAATCATCCTCTATCACCGGTGAGTCCTGTTTGGAGAAGGCACGTGCGGGACCTCCAGCGAGCAGCACCAACAAGAACCCGTCGAAGGAAGCTCTCATTACGTCGGCTATGATGCGTGTCCGGACTCTCTCACTAACAGTGTCGGCCACGATAGTCAGATTCCGCTCGAGTTCTTGAAGGAAGGGCTCGATTCTTGATGATGAAACATCGCCAACGTATAAAGAATCCCATAAAACATGGCTTAGATCGTGGAAGACGACTTTATAAGCCAGGCCCTCGGACAATTGTTGGACTGCCTCAATGCAAGTAGGCGGAGTGAGCTCAAACTTTTTCCCCAACCCGTTCGAGAAGTCTTCTACGTGGGCAGATTCCGAGTTCCTCAACAGAGTAATTATTCTTTTCTCAACAACGTCCAACTCCGATCGTATTTTATGCAACGAGTTTATACGTACACATAGCTGTGGTACCCCGATGGAGCTATCTCCGTTGACAGTAGCCACCTGAGGATTCCTCTTTTGCAAGGTGGTCGACTTCTCTTTCTTCTTCCAATGGAACGATGAACCCGTGGTGCATCTCGTTAAGGCTGGCATTGTAGGGATATACACGTTTCTTGATCCTGCACATGTACAGTTTCATTCCAATTAATTAATTGCTAAATATTCCTACTTCATATTTCAGGAAAGAGACTTTTCTGTATAGAGCAAAGCAATGTTACCACAGCCCGATTTTGCTTTAGTTGCATAATATTGAAGACATTTATCGAGGCCAGTCACTAAGTCGGGAAGTATTGCAGGATGCATCGGTATTGGCAGCTCAAAGAAAGCCTCAAGCGTCTCATCAACTATTCGTAGAACCTCCACTGCTGAAGGAGCAAATCCCTCTTGATTCGCTCGTGGATTCCAATCCTATTAAGCAGAAAAGGATTGACATGTGAAACTCAAGTAATAAATTTAATTAGTGTTGAATGGCCAGAATTTTTGCAAGTTTCAATATATGATATTCATTCAAGTAAGAAGTGCATGCTCGTATCTGTACTGTACGCCTCTAGCTCGATGGATTTTGAGTTTATCAGATGATGGTAATACAGATCCTAGAAAGTACCTCTTGTTGAAGATTTCTATCAACCCATTCCTTTAGCCTGTCTATCCTCGTCTTTATCCATGCTTTTACCAAATTGGCTATTGCACCTTCAGCTTCGTAAGGAGGCATCTCACGAATAATGGCCTTCCCACCATCATCACTATCCACCGAGTCTTCAACTGCGATTTGGACTAGATCTTTTTCCAACTTATCTGCAGCTCTCAATATTTGCACTGCATCTGGTGTCAATTCTGTAATGCCTGAAATGAATTGCTTCAGCTCGTTCCCGTAACAAACGTGTAGAGTGGCAACAGCAACCCCTGCAGCGAAGGGGTGCCATATCTTCAAGATAGGACTAAATGTCTCCTTCTCTTTGACTGCAAGCTCGCCCACATCCTTGGCCAGGATGGCAAGGACGGGAAGGGAATTCAGCTGGTTTCTCGATGCTCTCCTGCTAGAATCAGCCTTCTCCATCCTCTGTACATCAGAAATATAAAATATGTTATTGAAGTCAGCATGCTGCATAGTTAAACAAACTGGAAAACGAGAACCACAAAGAAATATTGAAGTTCAGGTAATATCAGATAAAAGAGGTTATCAGTCTTTAAGTGCATAATGCATAGTGGTTTTGTATAATGATCAGTTTATCGGTAATCACTAAGCTAGTTACATCTTCAACTTTTAGAGATGGCCTCCGATTCACTTTCATGTCAGCTATACCTCAAATTACTAATCATATCTTCAACTTGCCTGAGCAAATGCAGTGCGAAGGGACGACCTAATGTAAGTGTCAATCCTGCTAAGAGCCACATCAACTTCATTTTTCCTTCTTCGACGATACTCATTTGAGATATCTTCAACCAATATTTTAGCAGCCACTACCCCAATGGACACAATGGTTTGCATGGAATCAATATTCCCACTGTCAAATGTTTCGTGATAAGCCAGGAGTCTTTTCTCGGCCCAACCCAACATAGCTGTCAATGCAGAACTCAATATCTTAGCATAAACTGGATCTTTAGTCATTTTGGCATCTTTGGAGACATCAGCAAGTTGACTGTCGGCAGCACACAATAGATCATTTTCGACTTGCCCAGTTGCAACATAACGATTGAACAAAACCCACGTAAAGCACAGATTGTGCAGCATTTGATTCAGCCCCAGGACCCCCCATGTTTTCTTTATGAGTTCCATGAGCTCATCAACTTCCTCCACAAAGGAAGTCTCCTCATTAATATCAAAACATGCTTCTAGAAGCAGTTCATAAAGACGGAGATTCAATGGGAATCCATCTGCCCAGTGGCTGGATTCAAGTGGGGCTCCATCAGACATCCTGTTTGCCAGTGCCATTACTGTAGTACGCAGAACTTGCATGGACTCGTTGTTTCTCCCAGTTTCTATTGGCCGATCCAAGGCTGCCTGAATTATTTGGCGCAGTCGCTGCGCAGCAGTATTACCCTTTTCAAGCGGCATGTGAGGATGCAGCAGAAGACCAGCCTCCAGCATTCTAAGGTTTCTCTTCTGCCATGCTTCGTATTCATCTTGATCAGTAAAATCAGAAGCTTTGAATTGCTGTAATAGCTCCAGTGGAAGAATCATCGATTCATTTCTTCTCCCCACCTACACAATAAGGGGAAATCTTCATTTAATTACTTCTCCATACGCAACCAATCAAAATACATTTTTCACAAGATCGTAGTTAGAAGTTAAGAATATTCATATGTCTAACTTCTAGGTCACACTAAAATCAAGAACTTCGGCAGTTTCTGTACAGCATTACATCGTTTTATGCATAATAAGACAACAGTAAAGGTTAGGTCTGAAAGTCAGCATTGCAGAAGTGTACAAATTAAGATATGTGTTACTGTTAGAAAGCAATGAGGAATTCTTTAATCAGTAAATAGCAATAAATTACAATAATCCAACCAGTAGATACGAAAAAACACGTAAAAGTTTAAAACACCTTCTGCTGCTGCTGCATGATCAAATGCAGGCGATAAGGCTAATTCACCGATTACTTCAAACTCGATATAGTCTAAAAAACCAAGGTCTCGCTCAAGGTTTGAAACAAAGTTGGATCATTCCAGCTTAGAACCTCATTTTATAGCAAAAATCCAGCCTCTGCTAAAAAAGAACTAGAACAGCTTTGGACTAAACATATACTAAACAAACTGAGATTTACACTGAAGAGAAGCCAAAACCGAATAAACATCCATAACTATAAACCAAAATTAGGAACAGTAACAACAAATTAGCACCATTAACTTAAAGATCAAAATAATCTCCACTAACATTTACCAAGCACATTAATTAGATCGCATAAATCCAATTCTCACATGCATTAAACTCACTGAAATCTCACTTCCACTCCAAAAATGCAAATTTCTCAAATTTGGCTACTGTACACCCTAGATCAAGCACAATCACTGAACTCGAAATAAATAATTGAAGTCTAAATACTAAAATCAAATCTCGTTTCCCCTCTTTTAGGGAAGAAAACGCGTCTACCTACCTGTCCAGCAGAAATCCTCAACAAACCCCTACGAATCCTCGAATCAGCGGCCTCGGAAACCCTCATCTGAATCCTCATCAGCTCTCCAATGGTCACCGGCTTCTTCACCTTCCCTCCGGCGCCCGAATTGCCCGAATCGGAGCTCCGCTTCGAGCTCGTGGATCTCATGCCCAGCGCCTTCTTCATTTTCGACGCCGCTGCCGACGTCAGAGACCTCTGCAGATTAGCATTCGAGTGGCCATTGGAGCCGCTGCTGTTGGGGGAATTGCTGTGGCCGTTGCTGCTGGGAATGTAGGTGAGTGGTTTGGAGGAGGAGGAGCGGTTGGCGGAGACGAAGATCTCGTAGGCGGTGGCGCGGAGGTCGGCATCGGAGAGTGTGGGGGTTAGGTCGCCGAATGGGAAGGGGAGAGGGGTTAGAGCGGTGGAATTGGCGGCGGGGGTGAAGCGGGAGGTGGCGGAGGAAGGAGAGGCGGTGGCGGCGGCGGTGGTGATGGACGAGGAGGAGGAGAAGGAGTCTCTCTTGGAGTGGCCGAGGGTTCGGTCTCTGAAGAGAGACGCCATTGTCGCTCTGTGTAGAGAGAGAAAGGAGAGAAGTTTGAGTCAGAAAAAGTAAAACTGGAGAGAGAGAGAGAGAGAGAGAGAGAAGATAGATTTATTTCCCGTTTCAAATAAAACATCAATTTCTATTTAGAAAAATTAAAAGAATAAAACACTTCCTTTTTCAAAAGGTGAAAAAAACGACAAATTAATTTCTTTTTAAAATAAAAGTTCAGAAAGATTTTTATTTCTATTTTAAGTTAGTTAGAAATAAAAGAACTCACGTATTGTGTATATTATGTTTCATTAATTAAGTATTTCATCTATTTTAATAAGAATTCTTATGTACAAATTATATTTCTTCTATTATATTAATGTAATAAATAAAATGATTGATTTTGTTTCTTCTTCTTAAACTAGACTACCAAATAAATAGACCGACCCCATTAATTGAAATTTTATTTGATATTTATTTTATTTTTAATATCTAAGAGTTATATTCATTATTTTACTTATTTGCCTTTTTACCATGTGAAGAAAAAAGGGTTGAGATGATATATTTTAAATTACTCCATAAATAGGTTAAAACTTGTACTATTTTGAACTTTAAACTTATATATTTACTACTCGAATTTATCTAATAAAATTATTTACTGCATGAATTATCAAATGTAACACAACCATTTTGACTGCAAAATGGAGCAATAGACACATTGGTGACACATCCTTTTCAAGCTACATGCACACACTTTTCAAACCATACAATATTGGATAAAAAATCATTATAGTAAATATACCATAAATTTCCCAAAAAAAATTAAAAAATACAAAGGCTTAAACAGTACATGACTAAGATCCCATATTTAATTGCTATTAAATATAATTCCAATAAATATCTATTGCCCGTTTCACCATTAATGTTAGATAATAAAATTGTAATCCAACTAATATATATTTTTTAAATTGAGACCATCTTGGAATTTATTCAATTCAATTTACTTCCCATTTATATGCATGTTAGTGTAGGTCAGCTGTAGTACTAGCATAGTTTTGATGATTACAAATTAAAAATGTAATAATAAATAATTGAAAGTTACTATTGAAACAAAATTAATGTCATTTTATAGGATTTGACTTGGTAAGATTTTATATGTGTGGACTACTCTAAATAGAGCCTACTGTCAAATGAAATATACATCTCAATTATTAGCCAAAAAAAATAAATAAGTTGTCGCAGCAACAACAAATGCCACTTATGCGAAAGACAAAAAATTCGAGCACCCATGTGATAGACACCACAATAAAACTAAAGGTTTTAATGATATTAAAATCTTATAATATTTCAATTTTTTTAACATTTTCGTCGAAAAATTTGTTCACATTAAAGTTGACTTATCACTTCATGCAACATATATAAAAATAATAATTGAATCCCCTCTAAAGTGGCTACGAGTTTACATTTAAACATAAAAATTATATTTATTTAAAGATTAAAATTTAAATAAATTATCTTTCTTCTCTCATTTTTTTTAAATAAATCTATTTTTTATTCCTTTTTACTTTTTTATAATATTAATTTTATTATTGTGAATTTCTTAATTTTTTATTTATTTTAATATTAAGCTCAAATATATATAATTAAAATTATTTATTATTTTATTTATAACAGTATAATAATTGAGTTGATATCAATTTTATTATGTAAATATATAAATATAAAAATATTTCCTGTGCGTACGGGCGTAAATGCTAGTTCAATTAATTAGGCTGCAAACCAAACTTTTGCTAAATTGGGAGTGACATGTAAATTCATTTATTTATTTTTTCTCTTTTTCTTCCCTTATTTATTTTTGTTTTTTTAGAGCAAGAAAGGTACGTAATTTGGAAGCTGGAATACATAGGAAATTGGCTGGAGTTTGGCTGGTAATATTTCAAGTGTGGGGCCTTCTCCCATTAATTAATCAATTATTGGTTTTGCAACATTTTCAATTTGGTCTATGCAAATTACACATTTTCAACTCTTTAACTGTCACACACACACAACTATCAATATCTTTAATTTTATAATTCAATGTATCTATGGTATTTTTATTTTTATCTTAGTATTGTCTCCTTTTATATACTAGGTAAAATATCAAATGAGCTAGAGCACTCTTTGTCACAAAGCAAGTATTTAATAATTTCATTTATTAAAATTCAATACATCTCTAGAGGTTGTAATAAAGTAGCACGCTGTTATATTATTATACTCGAGAAATGATGCAAAGTTAAAGTAATATTCTGATAAAAAAATAAAAATATACCATTGACTATTCCTATACAATAGATATTATTTATTTGTTTATTTACTAGTATATTCTCAATGATCTTTTTTGACTTTAGAGTGTTGCCCCAATGGATTTCCTAATTATATATGTGCATGATAAATTATAATTAACTATAAGTGATTTGGATAAGAAAAATACCTCGTTACAATGTGACACGCTACTTAATTATTTAAGAGTTGGAAAATTAAGTTCCAACAACACAAAGTTGAAATTAGAGGCCATTATATCTCTATTTTTTTCTTTTTTCTTTTTGTAGGTTATGAATCACTTAGATATTTTAATGTGTTGGGAATGATTCATATAAGAGAATTTGTGTTAGAAATTTTAAAATTATGCATAGGTGATTCAAAGTGAATCATATCTATTGATGATAAGTAAATTATTTTATACGTGCGTGTGTTGACTAAGCAATAAGGGGTTAATGTCTAAGGCTAAAGGTTTTGGATTCGAATTTCTTGTGGTGCGGTTTTTAAATTTTTTTATTTAATACTGTTAAATTATATAAAAAAAGTAAATTATTTTATCGATTGAGTGTGCTTCTTTGACGTAATAATATTGTTAGAAATGTCCAATTAATTATCTCGCATGCTTGCTGTTATTTGAATTGAATATATATTACTAGATGCCTCTTGTAATTCTAAAAAAAATTAAAATTATTATCAATCATATTTTTGTTTATGGAAATGTAAATTAGTAACTTAGAAATCAAAGTAACAAAAAATACTGTATTTATTAGAAAAGGGTATTCCTAATTTTAAGCAAAATGGGGAGTAGTGATGTAGGAAGAAAGAAACATTAAAGCAAACAAATTAGAAAAGAAAAAAGGGGAAAAATCATGGTTTTCTAGGGATTTGATTTTGCAGGATAAGAATTTTTTCACAAGGATGAAAAATTTCTCGCCTTGATTCAATCCAAAACGTAGAAAAATGTCGTCTTCAGCAGCAATCAGAGGTTTTGGTTCATTACTCACCAGATTTTCAAATGGGGTTTCTCTTAAACCCCCAAGCTCTCTCTCTCCTCCCAGTTAAAACCCTTCCTCTCTCTAAAATTTGATTCGTTTGTAGCGTAAGTGGGATTTCTTGATTAACGACTCAAATTTTCTTGTGGCACAGGAACTGGTTATTCGATAAGAAATTTGTCTTCATTTTCTAGGTATTCGTGTTTGGGAGATTGGGCTTCGTTTTCTCAGCTTAATCATGGAAGCTCTGAGAGGAAGATTTCAACTCGCGCGCCGCTGTGTATGGGCAGACGATCGAGTAAAATTGCCGGCAGAAAGGTATTCAAATCTGTGTGTGTTTGTGTGTGTGAGTGTGAGATTGTGAGATTTTCGGTACTAGTACACCCATTCGTGCGATGCACGATCAACATCGAAATTAAATGATATATTTAAATAATAAATATAATTATTAAATAAAATCAAAATATAAATAAATACAAAACATGTTTAAAAATTAAAATAAAATAATTCATGTCAATTACTCAATAAAATCCTGAATTTGAAAATATAAATTTTCAACTTTGTATAAAATTCAATGATAATTACAGTTATTAAATAAATTTAAAAATTATTCGATGGTGAAAATTAGCATTACACATTATTATTATAGGGTATTACATGTCATAATAAATAAATAAATAGATATTTTAATGCAAAAACATAAATAAAAAAGTCGTAAATTTTAATGAATAGAGATAAAATAAAATATATTAATTTTTTTTTTCATAACTTATTCGTTTTAAATTTATTTTTCATGATTATTATACTATATTAAATTTAAGAAGCATATTTTAGAAAAGAATTTTACTATATTGAATATTTTATCATGAATCAAATTTAACTTTATTTTACAATATGCAGATTTTAATAAATTAGATTTTAAATAAGCTTAACAATTTTAGAATTTTTATTTTAATAGTGTAATATTATTTCATCGTTGATGTGCTTTATATTACTTATTTTTGTGTACGTTTTTGTTACATATTGAGTATATCATAAATATATGTGGAGGTGGTGCATATATCTTTGAAAATTTATATGCAGGTTTGTGTTTTAAAAAACGCATGTTGCTAATGAAATATGCAAATTTGTAGTGATACATGCAGGATCCTGTTTTTTTTTAGGGATGTAGGATCCTGTTTTCAAAATAATAAATTGATTGTTTTATTTATTTAGTTGTCAATTTTAGAGTAGTGGATAAGTATGTGTCTAACTGACACTTAGATAGATAAATAAATACATGTTTAATTTTATATTTATCTTTTAAATTGGTCAACATTGTGGGTTAGTGGGATACATATGGAGTTAATTTAACGTGAGTAAACTGGTGTAAATAATGTGAGTAAACTGCTGTTAAATAGTTAATAAGATTCTGTTAAAAATTTAACCCTAACCATTTTTCCGTTAAACTGCTTCTTTATATAATATATAGATATCAGTATCAAAATATTTGTAGTTCATCACTTGAGATGAAAAGACATTGATTTAGCAGAGCTCGTTCATACAGATTTCGATGAGTTTTATCGTTGTAATTTAAGATTGATTTTTGTATCCTATACTCCGATAAAACAATATTGATCTAGAAAAAAGTGTGTTGGGGAAAAAAAATCAATTTTGAAGGAGAAGACTTGTAAGGTTTGAATATTTTGAGCATTAGATCTTACTCTTCACGAAGAGAAGTCACATTATCGTATACAAATAAGTCATATTCACAAGTGCGGGATAAGATTAGATCTAGATTGGAATTGAATACTGAAATGTGAACTAGATAAAACTGTTTAAAAAAGCCAATTGCCGATGCTTAGACTTATTAGAATTTCGATTTACTGAGATCATTATTATCTAATAGGCACCAAATTGGCAACGTCGTTGAATTTGTTAATTGAACTGAGAGTTTGAGCTTACCCAAAGGCTGATAAACTATGTGACTGAGGGAGAAGAGCTGAACATCTAGAAACACTTGTTGCTGTTGATTTGGATCTATACTGTATCGTATCTGCAAAATAAGGACGGCTTGGTTTTATGATTGTTTTTCTTTTTCTTCAATGCAGACTTCAAATGATCTCAAGAAGGGGAAGCTGTACGCTAGATTTGGGAAGGAAGTTGTATCTGCGTAAGTTAGTTGCTATAATTATTGGGCAACGTGATATGGCAGTTTTCATAGCATATCAGCTAACTTGTATTTAAAAGTGAACTATGAAGAGCACTTGTTTACCTCAAAACTCGATGTGAAGCTACTTAG
Source organism: Salvia miltiorrhiza (assembly GCF_028751815.1). Lineage (NCBI taxonomy): Eukaryota > Viridiplantae > Streptophyta > Magnoliopsida > Lamiales > Lamiaceae > Salvia > Salvia miltiorrhiza. The sequence goes on along the minus strand of NC_080389.1, from coordinate 63,275,522 downwards.
GCAAGGTGCTTTGTTAATGAAAAATGGATATTAAAACTTATGCACATTATTTCAAATTTCCTGCACAATGTTTGCCAATTTATTTTCACGAGATCTTGTTTGTTGTCGAATTTATGGTTGTTCCTACTATCTTGTAACTCGCATTCTTGCCCATGTAACCAAGCCATCAAAACGTCATACTTTTGCATAAAAGGCATCTCGTCCCGTATAGCTCTTTGCACTTTTTTAAACAACTTCCAAGGTCCCGCCTTTTCAGTTTCTTAATTTAGACCATGGATTTTATTTTGTGAATGTGGCAGGGTTAAGAAAGGTGGTTCGAGTCCAGTATCAAATACAGCTTTGGCTGCTTTGTTTGAGAAAGCAAAGGAGCTTGATATACCGAGGGATATTTTAGATCGCAACATCAAGAGAGCTTCAGAGAAGGGCCAGGAATCCTACATCGAGAAATTCTATGAGGTGGTCTGCTGTACTACTTGCTGTAGCTGTTTTTCACATTAGGCATGTCGGAATTCTCTCTTACTCACTTTTTCGACAGATTTGCAATCATATCAATAAAACAATGTTTTTTCCCCCCTCAGGTCTATGGCTATGGTGGGGTAGGAATGATTGTCCAAGTTTTGACAGATAAAGTAAATAGGTCTGTGGCAGCTATTAGAGAGGTCGCGAAGGACTGTGGTGGAAAGATGGCAGATTCTGGATCGATTATGTTCAAGTTTAGACGTGCTAGAGTTGTGACTGTAAAGGCTTCTGATGTTGACAAAGACGAGCTTCTTATTATTGCCTTAGATGCTGGTGCGGAGGACGTCATTGAGCCCTGGATGGATGAAGATAATACGGAAGAAGATTCTGAAAGGTTTAAGAGACTTTTCTTTGCTTAACAAGTTTATGATCATCAATCTTGAAATATTTACACTTCACTAGGTACATAAATTATTTTCGTGATAATGACCAAATGCTTATTTTCTTTCCTTCAAATGATCTAGTTTATAGCCATGGTGTAGATTTACCCAAGATACAAAAACTCTCTCTCTCTCATAACATTTTAAGAGTGCATATATTTGTGAGTCATGAGATTAATGATTTTTAATCTATCTTGTTTTCTTGGTGATAGACGCTATAAAATTGTAAGTTCGATGGACAACTACGATGCTATATTGACGAAATTACGCGAGGAAGGGCTTGCATTCGAAACGGATGGTGGATTCGAGCTTATTCCCATAACATCGATTGAGGTATGCCAATAGAGGATTGCTGAATTTGTAATGCATAGACCCTCATTCACCATCTTATATTATACAGAATCATTCTCTCTGTCTAAAGCAACATTAGTTTCATATTGCTCAATATGTGAGGTCTTCTCGTAGTTTCAAGTGTCCAACTCGAGTGTAGGGTTACAGCAGTTATCGTTCTTGGTTGCAGGTTGATGATGAGGCTATGGAGTTGAACAAGGAGCTGACGTCCAAACTGCTCGAGCTAGACGATGTCGATGCGGTATACACAGATCAGAAATAATTCTTACCTTCTAAGTAGGGTTGTAAACGAATCGAATTGAGATTTTGTATTCATATTTGAATATTAACCGAACCGAATAGAATATTTATCGAATATCAAAATTCGAATATCGAATCTAATACGAATTATTTGATTAGTTAGCAAGGCTACTGGTGGAAGAATGACTTCGATTTAAAATTTTGATTTTATAAATTGTGAGGTTTTACTTTTTAAATTGTGAAGAATAACTTTAATGCATGTATATTACGATTCTTTGCGCTTTTTCTTCTTAAAATTGTCAATTACTGATATAAACGAAAGTAATATTTGATATTAGAAGATATGATATTTTATATCAGCAAAAGTAATATTTCATACAAAATATCTTATTTACGTTTCAGCGATGTTTTATTTAATCTTATAAAATCCTATCAGAAGTTCTTGTGAAAAAATAAAAAATATACATATAAATAAAAATATATCAACTTTTCTTTATTAAAAGATAAATTAAATTGTGACAAAATATAATGAAAAGCTAAAATAAATTATGACAAAATATAATAAAATACAGAAAACAAATATTAAAAAACACTGAAAAAAATAACGCTATAAAAACATGAAGAGGAAAACTGAAAAAAAAAAAATTAAACAAACTGCATAAAGTGAGAATCGAACCCACGTTAATATGAAGGAATTTAATATCATTGCCACTGCACCAATAGATATCCTTTGTGATAGTTTCGATAAATATGTTTTATTATATATATGAGCGGTCTCATCGCTTATAAGTATTTGCGATAAATTAAACAGAGCCCAATTCTACACTTTCAACCCATTTCCCCTCAAATATCTCCTCTCATTTTAGGGTTTCAGAATCAGAAAAGAATCAGCGCCGCTACTCCTTCACTCTTCTCCCTCGTTTCCTTCTTCTTCGCTCAGCGTGAAGCCGCGGTCGCCGATGCTTAATTTTGCTTAATTTTGTGACTGGAATTCATGTGTTTTGATGCATATTTCTCTTTAATTTTGCTATGGAGGTAAAGAATTTGAGTGTGTTATTTCTGTGGGGTTTTCGTTGTTCTTGATTCAATTACATATTGTTCTTGAAATTTGCAACCTTTTTTTTTTCTGTTCCTTTTTCGGAATTCTGAATTATGGTTTTTGGAATCAGTGAGTTCTTATTGGCATAGAAATTCTCTAGTTGAATGGACGAATTAGTCGGCCCTCGTCTCTACAGCTGCTACAAATGCCGGAATCATGTTTGCCTTCATGACGATATAATCTCCAAGGCATTTCAGGTGAAACATTTGATCTGTTGTGTACATGTTAATTTGTAAATGTTTAAGCATATTGTTTGATGCCGGAATCATCTCTGCTAGCAGCTTTTTTCAATCCTCGTGTGATGCATTTTTATGTAGAACTAAGTTGCAGAATTGTATCATGCCATCCTCAGCTTTTTTAGTCTTCGTGTGATGCATTCTGATGAACTAAGTTGCAGTGTTGTATGATGTCGCCATCAGCTGTTTTGGTCTTCGTATGATGCGTTTTGACGTAGAGCTAAGTTGTGTCATGTTGCACGCGGTTGTTACTTTTTGTTAAAGTCTTTGTATGATGCAGTTTGATGTAGAACTAAGCTGCAGAATTGTATCATGCCATCCTCAGCTTTTTTAGTCTTCGTGTGATGCATTTTTGATGAACTAAGTTGCAGTGTTGTATGATGTCGCCATCAGCTGTTTTGGTCTTCGTATGATGCATTTTGACGTAGAGCTAAGTTGTGTCATGTTGCACGCGGTTGTTACTTTTTGTTAAAGTCTTTGTATGATGCATTTTGATGTAGAACTAAGCTGCAGAGTTGTATCATGCCACCATCAGCTTCTTAGGTCTTTTGTATGATGCATTTTGATATAGAACTAAGCCGTAGAGTTGTGTGATGTCGCCATTGCCCTTTTTGGTCTTTGCATGATGCGTTTCAATGTAGCACTGAGTTGCATGAATATATACTTCTTGAATTTGCAAATTCTAATTGAAGCTCATTCGTCATCATGGCATTCATTTGGTTGAATAAGTTTTTCTGTCATTGCATCGGGGCAACTTGTATGGTTTGTATCTTGTTATGCAACATCACGAGTGATTTCTATGTACCAGGGACGACACGGACGAGCCTTTCTGTTCTCCCACGCCATGAACATCGTTGTCGGGGCCAAAGAGGACAGGCATCTAATGACTGGTCTGCACACTGTGGCTGATATCACCTGTGCAGATTGCAGTGAGGTGTTGGGGTGGAAATACGAACGGGCTTTTGAGGCGTCGCAGAAATACAAGGAGGGTAAATTCATATTCGAGAAATCAAAGATTGTGAAGGAGAACTGGTAGCCCCATGTAGTAAGTCTGATGTGACTCTGCCTGAAAACTCATGAATTCATTCCGTACATACGATTTTATTTGTTTTTAAGTGTCCATCATGTACAGTCATTGGTCGAAATATCGAAATGCAGCAGCGTTTGGATCGTGTTATTATTATGTATTTCAAGTTTATAAACAAGTTTGTCTTTGTGATAATATAAGTCCTCGTCTTGTTAATTTGTATGTTACAGAAATTTCATCTCTATTGTGTCCATTGCATTAATCCTCTTTAACTCTGTTTCAATATGATGCACAAATCAGTGTTTGGCAACACAAATAGAACTAGGCGCTGGTGCACTGGGTGAGCAAAATATCCGAATTCGAATATCCAATCCGAAATTTAAACTTTGGTTCGGATTAATTGGATCTTTGGATTGGATCAGATCGAATTTTAAGTAATTTTTAGATTTTCGGATCGTATCGGATCTGTACTTTTAAAATTTGAACTAATCTGAAATCCGAATTAGATTTAATATATATATTATTTTTTTTTAATTTGAAATTTTGAAATATATATATATATATATATTGTATTTTGGATTTTTAGATTTTGTTTGTATTTCGGATTTTTTCGGTTCAGATCGGATTTTATCGAAAATTTTCGGATTTTCGGATTCGAATCTACGGATTATATGGTTCGGATTGGATTTTATTTTGTTCAAACTTCGGATTTTCGGATCGGGTCGGATCAGGCAAAAAACAGATCCGTAATTCGAATGCTCCAGCACTAGAACCGGCCCTTGAAAATTCTTGTTTCATAAATCAAGAAAATGTTGCTATTATTTTCTTCTGAGATTGGAAAAGTAAGTAAACTATTGGTAATAGTAAATGATTGATTTCTCCAATGATTGAATCTTTTTTATTCCTTCACGACTGTCTGATTTTGGCTGCCTTTGTATTGTAAACATTGAGAGGCAAGACCAACAAGCAAATTTCCAAAATCAAAAGAGAAAAAGCTCATTCAACTCTTTTTGTGTGCAATTTGTATTATGTTAGTTTCAAGCTGCTGCAGTAGAAGAATACATATTATAATATGCTGCAAATCAAAATATTAAAGCTTATCTTTATATCCAAAAACTGACAAGGCTGTTTTTTAATCTTGCTATCTATATCTATCTATCTATATAAAAGCTCAACCACTTATATAAATAGTAAGTTATGTTTTCCCGCCAAAATCACTTTATTATTTTTAGAAATAAACTTTTTTTATTTAATTTTAATTTCGTCTACTTCATATTATATGAATATTTTTTATTGTAATTTTTCATATTGCCCAAACTAAAGTATTAGTTAATTTTTTTTATCTTTTAAATATTTTATATTTACGAATAAAATGTAAACAAATTGTTCAATAAATAATTATACTATTATTAAAATATTTATATTGATGAGATTTATGATTAAAACTGTACTTTAAGATATTTATTTATTATTTCTTGAATATTTAATCAACATATGTAAAACATCTGAAATTTAAGATTAATCAAACATTATGATTGTGTATCAATTATGATTCCAAAAAATTAATTATAACATAATCATAGCTCTATAATTTATTGCATTAGTTATTTTTAATCTCTTAAATATGTTATAGGTAATAGTTATATTATATATAATTTTTTAAAATGGAATATATAGTACATATTTTTGTATAAAATGATCACGCATGTTCAGTAAATGTAAACAAAATATTTAGTAAATGTAGGTATTAGAGATGTAACAAGTGGTGGTGATAATGATGATTATGCATCTACCCATCTCCTTGAGGATATATTACTTAAAGCATCTGATGTTTCAATACAAGACATCATTTTAAACACTTACTCGTCCTACTCTAACAACATCAACAATATATAATTTTTATTTGAAAGAACGAGTAATAAATGTTGCTACTCATATATTGTACAACATAAAATTTTTAACATTAATAAAAAATTAAAATTTTAAATCTACATAATACTTTAAAATAATATTTTATTATCAAAAAATAATATTTCTCGCACGGGAGCCAAACTACATATGTATATATTTTAGTACTGTATATATACAAATGTAAGATTTCTTTTAAGAAAGTAAATGATTTATTTTTTTAAAATTCAGTTAAGTGTAATTATTTTGAATTGACATTTTCACATTCTTGCTTTCTTTTTACATAGAAATAGACGCTTCATGAAAAAAAATTCATCTTCATGAGTTCAAACTGTAATAACGAATTTGATTTTATTCTAAAATTTTTAATCCTACTCTTAGTTCGTATTTTCTATTGAAAAATTATAAAGTTGATAAAAATGTAGTAAATCACTTGTCTTGATTGAAAGTTGCTACTCTATAATGATCAGACAAAAATATATTATTACATACTTAATATGGTCATATAAGGTACACTTAGGCTACAAACTCATTTTAAAATAAAAATTAAAAATCATGAAAATGTAATAAATTATTATATGAGTAGAAAAAATTATAATAAAAATATATTTGTATAATTTAGAGTAGACGAAATAAATTAACAAATAAAATTAAAAAATATAATTATTTCCAAAGACAGTAAGGTGGTTTTTGGCGGGAATATACAATTAACTACTTTTGAAAATGGTTGTGCTTATATATAATTAATGTAATTCTATTCATAATTCTCCATTTTACTCTTTGCAACCACTATTTAAAATAATAATTAGAAATTTGCCCTATATTTATATATGAGGATTATAAAGAGTAAATTGGGGCTATGGATAAAACCACCCCTATAATTATTATCTTTTCGAAGGCCGAATCCAATTGTTTTTAGGCCCTTTTTTGCTTTTGAATCATTTATTTTGAATCTTGAATTTTCCTGATTCTCGTTGATATTCATTAGATAAGAAGCCTCTTCATAATCTATTTTTAGAGCACGTCTCTGTAAATTGAAAGTGGAATTCATTTTCCTTTCCAACTTGGATTTCTTGCGGTTTATCGAATTTGTTCGGATCCGCCTTTTCTTCCGAAAAAAAGGAAGGAGAAGGATCTTCTTCGGTGGATCCCTCTTGTTCCTGTTTAGTCCCCTTCGTTTCGAAAGCTTTTACTATTTTAGCTAATTTTGCTATTTCTCTTTTAGGATTTTGAATTTTTTTCAAAGTAGCCAAGTAGCTAGGGTTCAGTTTTAGCCTTTAGGTCTCTAAATATTTATATTCGTGTTTTATGAGACAATACTTTGGTTTTGTTTTTTTTTCATTCAATTTTCAATACTTTGATCTTCTAGGTGCATGTTACGACGATATTATTTTTATCATTCAAACTCTACTAATGTACATTCAGCTCAAAAAGAAAAGAAAAGAAAAAAAAATACATATATAGGACTATTTACTGGAAATATGCAATTAATATAAACAAACAATTTAATGACTCAAAATATCCTCCCTATACACAAAAATCCACATATATTTTACATATTTCACAAAATGATGATTACGACACAAACAATCTCACAACATTATTAGTCACTCGTATACATAAAATTATACTATATGCTATATATATATATTTTCCAACATTAATTGTAAAATGCAAATTCTACTAATTAATTAAAATTTAACTTCATTTTTTGGGAACCCAACATCCATGCAGGCCATAAGGAAGGCCATAGGGGAATTTTGCTCTTGCAATTTCTTGAAATGTAATTCCATCCAACAACAAAGCATATCCATCACCATTTTTCTCACTAATCATTGAGATCACAACACCTGCAATTTATATACCATTAATTATTCAACTATTAGACTTCAATTTTATTAAAATATGATCAAATTAATTTTAATTTTGAGGTGAGCTCACCATCATCTTCCTCTGTCGCGCCCGGCCTGGCCACGAAGAAGGGCTCCGATGGCACGGAGCCCTCCTCGAACCAATTCTTCGCCTTCTTCCCCTCTAAATCGATCTACGTATCAAGAAAGTGAAACCCAAATGTTCAAATTTCGTCCAAATAGTTCTATACGTTGTAAATTATGATCATGCATATATTATATATATACCTTAGTTAGGGTGTTGGGGAAGTTGCATGGCCTTTGAGCACCACATGCATAAGTATATCTATATTTCTTCCCCAAAAATTTAGGATTTATGCTGCACATATCCATGCCTTTCCCATGTTCATTTGGATCCAATGCTGCTTCTAAACTCCCATTTGGACTCCCATCCATTGGAATCTTGAATCTCCCAACCCTTTTTATACATAAAATTATATTAAAACACACATATATATGTATATATAGTGTGTGTGAGAGAGAGAGAGGGTTTTGTACCTTGCATCCGGCAAGACATCTTGGCCGGTGAGAGAGCGAAGATTTTGAAGGGTGAGATTTTGAAGGATGGTTGTATCGGCGTAGTGTTCGCAGCAATCGGCGACGACGGCCGTCACTCGGCCGTCGTCGTCTTTCTCCTCGTACGCATTGATGAAATGAAACGTGACGAATAAAGGAACTTCCACACTCGCCACCTTTCAAATATATATTTAAAATCATCGTATGCATAAATACGAGGGACGAAGGGAATAAAATTTTAAATTTGATCTTATTAAACAATAATCCCTACTTATATAGTCAAAAAAGAAAAAAATGAATTGAGGGAAACTCACAATTTTGCCACTAGCTTTACACATGATATGCATGAATGCTTTGGACTCAGGGTGCCATTGGAACTTGAACAATGGTGTGGGCTCAGCCTTGAGCAAATTTTGGGCACAATACCTAAGTGGCATCTCCGGGACCACCACGTAGTGCTCCGTGGCGGGGAACGAGTGGACCCACCCGGGCGACGGCCCGCCCCGACAGCCCACCCGCCCGATCACTTTCCTTTCGTTGGTCCCGGGTTCCATCCTCACCACTAGGTATCCCGGGTTGATGAGATCCGGTAATAAAGTCAAAAACTCGCTATCCGTCACAATCGGGTGGGCTGAGTGGACCAGCCCGCCCAGATTGTCGCTATACTCGAACCTCTCCAATGTGTCCAACGTGTCCGGGTCTATGACAATGGACCCTTTTATGGTCTCCGTCAGGCAGACGACCCGCCCGTCGCCCAACCTGATCACTCCGGTGTTTGCGTTGTCGGTCAGCGACGCACCGGAGAAGAGGTTGGCTAGGTCACCTATATAAGCCAAGAAGTTGTCGGTTTTCGGGGCCTCCGAGAATTCGCGGTAACAAAGCTTTTTATTCTTTTGGGAGGCCTTGTACGCCTCCGATTCGACCTGACGGTGGCCCATCACGAGGCGGCCATCCTCGAAGTGGAGGCGGACGATGGTCGCGTAGCCGTCGAAGAGGTGCCGGAAGTTGTAGTCTCCGATGTGCCATAGCCCCGGACCATTTCTTAGGTATGTTCCCTTCTGCATAATATCCAATTATTTAATTTGTGATACACGTAGACATGATTTTGACTATAATGCAACAAAATAATATTTGGAAAATACTATAGCACGTTACTAGCCCACTATGATCTAATTAGTCCATAGCTTTGGCTAACAACGATATTTCCAAATATGCAATATTAATTATAGAAGCAATCTTGTTTACTAGGAAACGTTTTTACATCGTATTTCGATAGTATCAAGATCGTATCACACCATTAATTAATGAAATAAAATACGAGACGAGAAAACACTGTTGCGTTTCGAATAAAAACACACACACACATACCAGCCATAGTGGAATTTCTCCTTGAACATGAAGCTCTCCTTGCCATCTCTCATGCCTAACACTTGTCCATGCAATATGATTCCTATCAATATTTGCATCTTCTTGCTTTGAGGGAGCAACGATTTCCGAAGGTGGTTTTGTTGCAACTTTTGAGACGGTTAACGGAGGGCGATTTTCCGACAAATCCCTACTCGGGAATGTTTTCCCGAGGAAGGACGAGTGCTCGTGTCTGACTCGATTAAAGCTATCGATTCTTTTCGAGCGATTGTAGGGTTTTGTGGGAGGAATGTTGAGAGAAGCCATTGATGCTAACGAGTTGATAAGTGTGTGTGTGTGTGTGTGTGTGTTTGTTTGTGGTAGAAGACTTACATATTTATAGGTGTTAATTAAGGTTGGCACAATATATGTGTAGTATATAGTGTAATGTGTAATTTTATATAGAAATTAGTGGAATCTTGATTGGTGGGATTCCTTTTTACTACAAGACATGGCAACTTACAATCATGCACTCTTTGTGGGCGAAATAGTTATAATGTACGTATTAATTAGTTATATATTATCACTAACTAAAGCGAAAATATATAACCAAGAAAAGGTTTTCCTTGATTATTATTATTATTATTATTATTATTGAAATATCTAGATCTTGTAATATATATAAATATCACGTTATTGTCAAATTTGGCATGCATATGCTATAAGTTTGCGACAAAATTGATCTAATATAATTGAAAATAATTTAAAGTCATGCACAAAATTGATATTTTGTAAAGATCGAGGAAGATTTGAAAAAAATTGATTGGAATAAAACTATAGTTAACCCTATAATAATTGCTAAAAACTTCAGAATTATGTTAGACACAAATCAAAATTGGAAATGTTTCTCTATTAATATCTAACTTAATTTACATATTTAAAAAGCCAGCACAATGTTGTTTTAACATGATTAAAAGTTGCCAACGAGCTCTAGTGGCAAAGCTGAGGCATCCAAAAATTATCTTTTGTGAGAGGTCATAGGTTCAATCCCGCATGCGGCATGTGTGCGGTGATATTTTCTCACTTTAGGTGGTGTTATATTCTCGCCTGTGTGCAGTGTTGTATTGTTTGGTGTTGAGGTCCCATAAGCATAGCGTTTCTCGCCTGCGTGCGATGATGTTTTCACACCGTTTAGGTGGTGGTGAGGGGCCTCTCGTGCGAATTGCATAATTGATTATATTTCTTGTAATTTTAAAAAAAAAAAACATAATTTTAAAACACATGTGAGTATATATACAGCTATAAATTTATTATTGAGATTTGAGGGACATATCCAGAACCAATTTAATTAGATATTAATTAATTTCTGAGAAAAGTCTCAAATTTCCAAAATTTTGTATTAAGTGATATCAAGGGGGGGGGGGGGGGGGGGGAAATAGTACGAAGCCATCTATAGACCAAAACTCATGAGTCATGAGACTAAACAAAAAGATTAATCACTTCATTTTATAACAAATTAATAGTTATAAGAAAAAATAGTCTGCAGTCAGAAATATAATATTATTTTTTCAAATTAAGAAATATAATATTATTGAAGTTGGACTCTCCGTCTCGTGAAGTTCATAACATTATTATTAGATCGGTAATAAATTAATATTTTTTAGGGGATATTAAATTAATTGTTGTAAGGGTTTTCAATGACGTCTGCAAATATGCTATTTAGCCTTCACGTGGCATGAATAAGTCTCATATTATATATATGCTGCTGACTATAAATAACAAAGAAGTCAAAAAAATTTAAAAGAAAAAACAAAAAATCCCTTGGCAATTCTCTTCCCTTTTTAAATGTCAAAAAAGAATATACCAAGAATTTGTAATATATTCACAACGCACAGGCTTTTGATTCTCATCAAATCTCGACAGTGTTTTTGTTTATTTATTTATTACGTATCTACTTAAATTAATATTATTATCTCTTGCTTAATCAGTTAATCGTAGTTAGTGCGCTTATTAATTAATTAATCATACCGAATCAATTAATTTTTTAATTAATTTATGGGAAAAAAATTCAGATCCGAACAAGACTGTATCATGGAAGAGTCATTCATAAATGTAAAATCGAATATAGTCAATCATACAACACAATGTCATCATCTTTTTTAAATATATATATTTTAATTATATACTATATTAATTAGCTCTATATCTTTGTTGGGAAGCTTTGATATATATTAATTACCTCTAAGAATATAAATTATGCATTCATATTTATATATATTTAGCTTTTTACCAAGATGATTGAGCTATAATAAGAATTTATCAAATTAAACTAAATAATACAAGATCTGTTTAGTAATACACTATAGCTTAGTTGATTTTACAGTAATTTTGGATATTAATGATGATTAATGAAACCGTTTCTTCCCGTAGAAATTATGATCATCAATCCGAATTTGGCGTGATTGTGCAGAATTGCAATTTTTTTTGGGGAGTGATTTTTCGGATGAGATCCAGTGTCCCACAATTTTATGTGTGCCACTGTGTCCCATGTTTATATTTATTATTCTAAAAATATTTTTTATAAAAATAAAATTTATTATAATACTATGAATTATATTTAATTTTTATTTCAAAAAATTAAATTTTTTAAAAAGTATATACTATGACTTTGAATTTATCAACTTATTATTAGCTAATAAAAGTGAAATTAAATGATAAAAAATAATTATATACCCTAGATTGATGGAATAAACCCTAGTTAATAATCACAAAATTAAACTAAAGCATATAAAGTTGAAATTGAAGAAAATATATATAAGAAATTAAATAAAATTGAAAGTGGGACACAAAGTGGGACATAAAGTGTGGTACACTAAATCTGATTCCGTGATTTTTGGACACCAGGTGTCTTAGACATTTTCATAAAAAAACATTTTTTACTTAATATTTAAATTGATCGATTTTTTATTATTTCGTGATTTGTCTAAAATATCCTTTATAAAAATATATTTAACTAGTTTTGTTATTATTTTCGATTTTTATATAAAAAAAATAAATTAGTGAACTTGGAAAATATATATATATATATATATATATATATATAAACCAAAAATAATAACAAAAACGATTGAATATATTTTTAGAAATGATATTTTAGACAAATCACTAAATAACAAAAAATCGATCAAATTAAATATCAAGCAAAAACCGATTTTTTTATGAAGGTGTCTAAGACACCTGGTGTCCAAAAATCTTTTCCCTTTTTTTTATTTTGAAAAAAATCTTTATTTCGAGTTGTGTTCGTTCCAAAAGAGGAACTTTGTGGAGGGACTTTGTACCTATTTTGGTTAAGAAATTGTAAAATTTTTATATTAATATGCATTTTATATATTGCATTACTTCTTTTTAATTATGATAATTGTAGATCATACAAAATTTATAGTATATAGCTGTTTCATGATAACATTTCACTCTTTATACTGTGCGTGCGCTGGTCTAATGGTGAAGTGGTTCGATTTCTAATCTCAAAAATTTTAGATTCGAGCCCATCATTACGTCATTTAAAAAAAAATACATTTCACCCTATATATATTTGAAGGAAACTTCTATTTTGTTGCGAACCTCTTAAATGTTATGAGGTAGAATAAATATGCCCAAAATTAAGTTTCGAAATATAGATTAAGATTCCTTGACAAATAGTTGTCACAAAGCCAATAAGAAGATTATTGCAAAGGTCCAAATATATCCAACTCATTGCATGATTTAGTAATGTTATTCGTGACGAAAACACCATGATATTTCATCTTCTTCTTGTCCTTGGCTACTTAATTAATGTTCACCACGGATAAAGAGAGGTACGGAATCGTTGCATTTGTTGACTTTATGCACACACACACACAGATATAGATATATAGATTTGATGATTTCACAAAGTCTTAATCTTGAGCTACTGCGGCATTAATCTAGAGGTGTGAAACCTATCTAAACAAAAAAATAGAGGTGTGAAAACGAAGCCCATTTATTTGATATTTTTGATACTCATGCGTGCGCGCGCACATATATATAAGACGAAGTTTTATAGAAATACAAATATTTTCGAAGAAAGGAGACGGAATCTCAGCCATTGATCTAATCTAATCTAACGGTCATCGTTCGTTCGTTAACGATAATTGTGTTGAACGTATTCGGGGTTCGAACCCCGAAAACCCCAAACGTTCAATAAAATTATTGGTATATTCAACCGTTTTTACTGACATGTTCAATGTTTCTTTATTTCTTGTATAAGCTGAGAATGCTATTTCTTTATTTCTTAAGTGAGAATGCTATTTTTTTTTTGTGATAAATGAGAATAATGAATAAGCTATTTCTCCATCCAAAATTTGAACCTGTATTTAAATGGTTATTCGAGCATTATAAGAAGCGTATTATTAAATTAGTGACTTATTCATATCAATTCTCATTCTCACGAAATATAACATTCTCACTAATTATTTTCTTTCTCTATATATCATGTATGGTTAGATTTTGATGAAAAATCTAAATAAACGCAAAGTTGCAATTCTCTCTCGTTATAATCGCATGCACCATTACTCCAAACACTAAAGGCTTTGAGATGATAATTGATTAGAAACCAATCTTATTATTGGAAACTAATATTCTAGTTTATAGATCTCGATTGAAATCATAATTGATTTTTATACGAAGTAATGAATTTTTAGATGCATTTTTTATTACTATTAATTAATTATGTTTTTTTATGTATACAATAATGCCTTTCTTTGCTTATACTTTTTTATACATTACAATAACTCTTTGTGTTCGTAAATATTTAACATATAATAATGATATAATATTTACTATAAAATACTGACAGTTTTTGGATTTTCATACTAAGACATTTTCTTTTGTTGGGTTATGAGATGAAACAGATACAAACAGAAACAGTGAAATATTTATGCAATCATGAATACACGTATGTGTTTGCCATAGTTGAGAATAAATTATTATAGTAGTACTAGTATTTTTCAGGTCTGATTTTTTCCACATTAAAAATAAAAGGTTTGATTTTTCTTAATAATAACCAGTATTTATAATTTGAATATAGATGATCGTATTGTATTGATCCAAACGAAACGATGTGTCCATAATTCATGGTGTATAGTATACTGAAATATTGGATATATAAATAACTGATAATCAGTCAAAATTACGAAATAAATTACATTTAATTTGTGTGACTCATTCTGCAAAATTAACTCTAATAAAGATTAATAAAATTTAATTAGAAATTAATAAATATTAAATAAATTTTAATAAATATTATTTATATGGAGTATATATATATATATATGTGTGTGTGTGTGTGTGTCTATATTGGCCGTTCAATGTGGTGGAGGGACAAGGACGATGTCATAAGTTGAAAGGAATGATATTTCATTTGTTGAAATCATTATTCTTTTCCTAGTCCATACTCCTTTAGGAAAGTGGTTTCTAATCCTTAAATATTGATAATAATATTAATTTTTATAAATATTTAAGAAATAAAAGAAAAATGAATTAGGGGTCCAAGTGTCTGCCACGTTGCTTCTTCAACAACCTATGAAGCTTCTAGCCCGTTAAAGTCGACCTTTTAATAATAATAATAATAATAATAATAATAATAATAATATGTCGCAACAAGCGCGCAATTGTAGTGCGTACAAAGATACAGTATCACGAAATGTATCAAAATAAGAAGGAACAGTACATAGAGAATAATAACTCAGTTCGGTTTTAAAAACATACCTTTGGGGGCAGGGGCGTAGCCAGGGGGGGCTGAAGCCCCCTCCCAAATTTTGAGTTTTTAAAAAAATATATATATAGATATATGTTTATATTATAAAAGAAATTTGTTTTACAAAAGTTGATTAGCTTGTTATATTCTTCCATTTATAATTAATTTAAGGATAATTGTGTTGTTTAAAACTATATAATCTATAAAAATATTATACATTATTATGACGATTATGCTTGTCTTTTATTATTATTGATTCTAGCTTGTAATTTATTGAAAATATATAATTTATGAAAATATTGTTCGTTATTATTGTTATTATGCTTGTCTATTAATAAAAAACGCCTAAAATGTACGAAATGACAAAAAAAGAAAGTTTGTAATGTATTGAAATTAATTTGTAATATATTGAAATTATATAGTATATGAAAATGTTGTTCTTTATAATTACTATTATGCTCGTCTTTTAATAAAAAATGCTTTAAAAATACAGAATGTTCCAAAAAAAATTGTAATGTATTGAAACTAATTTGTTATATATTTAAATTATATAATCTATGAAAATGTTGTTCTTTATTATTACTATTATGCTTGTCTTTTAATAAAACAATGCCTTAAATATACGGAATGTCCAAAAAAAATTTATCGGGGCTACCGCCCCCGAACTCCCGTGTAAGTTCAGTCCCCTCCCAAATTAATTCCTGGCTCCGCCATTGTTTGGGGGGACTTGCCCAGAAAAACGATCCACTAACTAAAGTGAAGATATAGATAGACTTACACAATAAGACTCCCTCATACTACGCCCATATACTTTTCCAAAACTTCACTAGCGACGGACAAATTGAAAGCTAGTCAGCGACAAACATCCTAGTAGTGAACACCAATGTTCATCACCTAATCCCTTAATACACAAGAACCAAATAAAGAATAGTTTGTAACTTTTTTACAATGTACGTTCAATAATGTATTCTACACAAACACTTTTATGCTAGAACAAATAAAAGAACCAGTATCAAGAAACGCATCACATGCAACTAGTTTGGGGGGACATATATATAGCAGAAATACGAGAATTCTTTCTGGCGAGAGCAATTTAACACGAATTTTTTACGAATTTGGATCCTGATCTTATATAGCCTTCACGCTTTCAATCTTTTCTATTATAGATCAAATTAATATTTTCTTAACTCATTTCCAAGTCGTGAAGGGAAATAAATCCTTGAAGATAATAAAAATTACTACTAATTAATTAAGCTACGTTGGGTAAATGAAATTAGTGGGTGCAAATGCAATACGTAATTTATTGTTCATAAATTGGCAATACTTCAAATTAAGTTCAAAATGTGGGACAAATTGAACCATCAAAATTAGTCGTGTCCTCTCATGTTTCGTTGATTCCAACACAATTAACCCAAAGTTGAATTATAAAATGCTCGATTTGTGGCAGACAAAATTAGGGGATAACCACAATACACGTTATAATATTTATTTTTAGGGCCATTTTCCTTCATCAAATCACTAAACAAATAGTATTGGAAATTAAAAAACAATATAAAATATTACCACTAAAAATGCATTAACTAGCTTGACCTTTTTACATGTTTAAGTGATGCAACTTCTTAGGTTTTCAATTAGATATTGGGAAAATGTGCAAATTGGCCCCCGAAGTAGTAGCCCCTATAGCGTATAACCCCTCTTATTCACTGTGTGTGCAACTAAACTCCTGAACTCCGAGAAAAGGGTGCAAATTCCCCCCTCTGACTAACGGTTGTTAACGACGTTAGGTCAGAGGGGGGAATTTGCACCCTTTTCTCGGAGTTCAGGGGTTTAGTTGCACACACAGTGACTAAAGGGGGTTTTACGCTATAGGGGCTACTACTTCAGGGGCTAATCTGCACATTTTCCCTTTTTTAATTAACTCTCATCTCTCTCACTCAGCCCTCTTTCTCTCTCGGCCACTGCACCGCCGCTAACGGTGGTTGAATCACCAAGTTGTAGGATCATCTTTTATCAGCAACACAAACGATTAATCCATCAAATCGACATTATATAGAAATAGCGAAAATGAGGAGGTTATGATTAGGGCTGTAAACGAGCCGAGCCGAGCCAAATACAAGCAGGCTCGAGCTCGGCTCGTTTAAATATTCGGGTGTTCGAGCTCGGCTCGAGCTCGATTCGAGCTTTTATCTTGATGATCGAGCTCGGCTCGTCACCCACTTACTAAGCTCGAGCTCGGTTCGAGTTCGGCTCGGGTGATGCTCGATAATGTCAAATTCGAAATCGAGCTCGAGCTCGGCTCGTTAGATGTTCGTATATATGATGTTTAAGCTCGAATTTGTTATAAATTTAAGAAAATCTTCTTAATTAATATGTTACTCGAGTTCGAGTTCGACTCGTTTAAGGCTCGTGTACTAACTCGATTGAAGGCTCGACTGAAGGTTCGTGAACAGGCTCGCGAACATGTTCGCGAACAATTGAATTCGAACATGTTCGCGAACTCAACGAGCCGAGCACTGTCAGGCTCGAGCTCGGCTCGAGAAAATTTTTGAGCTCGAAATCAGGCTCGAGCTCGGCTCGTTTATTATCGAATCGAGCTCCGAACGAGCTTTTTTCGAGCCGAATCTCGAATAGCTTGCGAATAGCTCTCTTCATTTACAGCCCTAGTTATGATCGTTACATTGTGAGAAGCGTCAAATTTGGCGATGGCGCCAACACCTTGCCAAACATCACAAACTCGCGAAGCTTCGAGGCAGCAAGCTTGCTTCTACGGCGTGATTTGGGGGCAACCTTCGCGCTGTCTTTTGTTGAAGCAAAGCACAGAGGACGACCACAAGTTTGCTAGAGAGCAGCCAGTGGTGATGGAGAGCGTGCGCGGCGCTCTTCGTTCGAAATTCGAGCGGTGGAGGCAGGCCGGTGCTAAGGTTCAATCCTTCGTCCTCTTCAGAGGAGAATCGAGCAGGAGACGACTCTCCGGCTGGGTGCGGCTGCACTGGAGCCATGGATTGGCTACTTGCCGGCCTTTTAGCAGCGGTGGCGGCGATTTCGCCGTATTTGAGAGAAAGAGGCGACTCCTCATCGAGAAAAGCTAGGGTTCGCGATCTGTCACAGATTGAGATTGAGAGCATGTGGTGGGTGTCATTGGCAGTAGGCGGCCGGTTTGCCGGATATCGCGGCGGCGATTTCGGACGGAAGGGGGAATTAGGGCTCGCCCTTGACGTTGAGCGTGTGCAGCCGAGAGAGCTCCAGGGTTTAGGGCCCAGGAGAGAGGGAAAGGGGCAGCACCCTCGGCCAGCCTTGCCGGAGCTTAAATCAGCGGCGGCGGCGATCAGATTTTGGAGGAGGAGGGCTCCCTGTTTTTTTGTGCGTGACTTTTTGAGAGAAAATAGAGATGAGAGATAATTTAAAAAAAATAAGGAAAATGTGCAGATTAGCCCTTGAAGTAGTAGCCCCTGTAGCGTAAAACCCCCCTTAGTCACTGTGTGTGCAACTAAACCCCTGAACTCCGAGAAAATGGTGTAAATTCCCCCCTCTGACCTAACGTCGTTAACAGCCGTTAGTTAGAGGGGGGAATTTGCACCCTTTTCTCGGAGTTCAGGGGTTTAGTTGCACACACAGTGAGTAAGAGGGGTTATACGCTATAGGGGCTACTACTTCGGGGGCCAATCTGCACATTTTCCCTTAGATATTTAATCATATTCATAAAACGACACCTTAAATAAATATTAAGAGCTACGACTAAATTGTTTTTTAATGATATTTAATTTGCTCCCGAATCCTACATAATGACATAAATTATTAAAATTTAGCATATATATAGACAACGAAATCATTCAACAAATTGATAAATTCACTTACGATTAATCTAAGGGCTAATTAAACTCGATTCTTATTTGTACTCATTTGAACCACTCCATAGCGAGAATAATGCTATTTTTTGTGAGAAATGAGATTGCATAATCTGTTTGTAATAACTGAATAATCTGCTTCTTCCATTTGAACCCATATAAATTTTCACCCACTCAACCATAAGATTAGAAATCTATTTCTCACCATATTTATCCATTTTTAATTGATTTCTCTCTATATATCTTGTAGTATGATAATAGCCAAATAGTTTTACTAATTTATCTCTATTTCTTTGGATATCCAAGATATATATACATTTTCTTTGAATTGGACATGGACGAGAGAAAAGACATTGGGCTCTACTAACATTTGGTGGTGAATATTTAAGATATATTTATGAATATTTAATTATAGATTAATTAATTGTAGTTGATTTGAGATGTGGAAGAATACGAATTGCATCAAATGCGTGTCACATCTGCAACTTGTTTTGGTCAACGTGGGTCATTCACTACATATATATATAGTATTTTCCCACGTCTTATTTTCAAGATTTTGATCATTTGAGGCCAAATTTGTGAAATAGAAAACACAACTTATTTATTTAAATAGAAAATCCAAAGTGGATTGATAATCCAATCATAGCCCGCTACCAATATCGCTGACCTTTTTTAAAAAAAAATATAAAAAATTCAAAATTGATATTATTTCAAGAATCAGTCTATAATACCAGAAGCGGTTTTATCTTAAATTTGTCGACTTTAATAGTAACATTTAACTAAACTACATATTATTAGTTATTAATTATTAATTCTAAGAAAATAGTAATTTTAAAAAAAAAAATATTAATTCTCGAATATTCTTTTTCCTCTTTTAATATTTTTTCCATTAATTTTTCGTCTTGAAATTTTGTAATGAGGCTCGATCCTTAATTGATCGAAGTACGATCTTTCTCGGATTTTTACTAGGTTTTTTTCTCCCTTTTTTATTTTTCTTTTATAGAATGACCATAATTCATTCGGTTATTAATAGGCATTTTTGTCATATATTTTTTTTATATATATTACTGTGCTGGTTTAAACTGGCTTCAGAAAAGGCCCACTTTTTATCGTAAAATCCCAAACTGACTCATTAAAAATTTACCTCAAAAATAAAAATAAAAAAGTTACGTTTTTGTTAGCCCATTTCTTTAGGGCTTATTCAACTTATTCAAAGCCCAAAAAAGTTTAGGACTGCTGTAAGAAGCCCAAATACTTTTAATAAACCTTTTCAGTTCAGCTGGAACCTGTTTTTAGCAACAAATTTTACACCCAAATTGTTCCATAATTCCTAAATATTGAGTATATATATTGGATCAAATTTTTTGAATTTATATTAATAGGGTTTTACAAAATCGCGCATCTAAACTTGGGTGATCTGATTGGATCATTCATATTTTTAGTATTTTATATATGTGATGACAAGAATTGAGGTAAAAACAGTAATGAATTACCAATTCAAATCTAATCAATGTATACAACAAACCATTGATATTGTAATATTGTAGTTTCACTAGGCATCAAATGTGGATTCAAGAGCAAATAATTAATTACACCTAAATAATAACTGAATAACAGTATTCAATTAATTGATAAAATTTTTGCTCCCTCCCTCCAGGGTTCGAATCGAAGTAAATTTTCGCCCCCTCTAAGTAAAATATCAGCCGTATAATTTGAAAATCTAACGTTACATATTCATTCTCATTTCTCATCACGTTTGTCAATTCTCATTTGATCTTTTCCCTATACTGCTGAAATAAAAATTTTATTGAAAAGAAAGAAAGAAAAGTTGTTACAAAACCGGTGTAACGAAAAGCAGTACAGCAAGGGACCAATGTAAGTTGATCTTTTCCCTATACACGATGTGATCCCTAGTGAGAACTACAATTTTCTTAATAATGTGAGAATCATTAAAATTAATTACTGCATCGATCTGCTGTAAAAACTAATGCATTCGCTGCTAAATATACTACACACGAAAAAAATAAAAAATTCGTCCCATTCAGGATTCGAACCCAGATGCTGCATTCATCCATCGTACGTCTTAATAATCGAAGAGTTAAAAATAGTTTTTCGTTTTTATTTTATTCAGTTTTATAATTCACTACGTGAGTACCTCTCATACCACATATATACTATAGTACAACAACAATATTAAGGCGACAAGATAATAGAAATATAATGGACATAGCTCCAAAAAAAGAAAAAGAAGACAAAAAAAAACCCTCTCTCTCTCTCTCTAAAATAAAATTATATCTGTGCAACTGATCAGTTTGAAGTATACATGAAACTCTCATGTTGATGTAATAATGAGAGAGGGCTTTCATTTGTTTGCACTCTCAAAAGTCATCAATCTTTGCAGTAGGTTTCATCCACCCAATCCAATCTTAAAATGGACAAAATTATAAAATCTTGAATGAAAAAATAATAGTAATAATAATAGTAGAATGCATGACATGATTCAGATAGGTTTGAGTCAGAATTTCAAAAAAGTTATGTGTGGTCCTTAATTTTTTTTTTGCCACATTAATTCTATAATGTTGTACACAAGAAATATGTAACAATCTGCCATAGTTGAATTTCTCGGTGGCATGCAATGTTTGATCTCTGCTATTTCTGGGGTAACACATTTAATTTAGTTAAATTTGTACACACATGCATATATTTTCAAATCCATTTTTATTTATTTATTTGAAAGATTGAATTTATAATTAATATTACACAACGCGTAAAGTCATGGGCAGAACTACGAAGGCTGGGGGGGGGGGGGGGGCTTAAGCCCCCCAAGCAATATTACTTAATCTTTTGTATCTCTAGATAATAAAATTAATTTATCACATTTTACTATTCCTCACTCTTTTTATCTCATGTTCTCTTTTGTGGAAAAATATAATGAAAATATTATGAAGAGACAGGGGGCGAGAGATAAGGAGAAATATAGATAGATGGGTTAAATAGTCTATATTTGAGGGTAAAATTGAAAAGTCGTAAAAATATACGATATGAGAAAATATTATCACACTATAACTTGTGATAATATTATCATGAATTTGAGTGAAAAAGGTAGGAAAATAATCTGCCCGAGAAAATTTTCCTTCTTGTCCAAGGAAAATTTAGAACGTGTGAAAAGAGTGAAAAAGAAGGAAATGTATTCCACGCTTTTTCCATCAAAGAGAACGCACCTTTATAAATTCTTTTTGAGCTTAGAAACGATCAATTATTTTAAGAAGCTTGTAAGCTCAGCCAAACAAGTGTTTGGTTAGAAAGAAGTATAATGAAAGTCACACATATCTATTAATATCAAATTGCCTCTAAATTTATGCATTGTTTAGTATAAGTAGGAGTCATTTCCTAATTGAGAAACAACATAAGTAAAGAGATGAAATATAAGTGTGTTGTAGCAACTTAGTTAAGTAAAACTCTACTCTATAAAATCCTCCTTTTATTTTCCCTATCATTGGAAAATTGTCTTCTTGAAATCTCGTGTTTAAAATTTCAAACATACAACCCTCCATTAATGATTTTTTTTAAATTTCCCTATTTAAAGTTGCAAAAAAAAAAAAAAAAAAAAATTGGAGAGGTTGGGAATTGGGATAGGGTCGTTACTGTCACATATATCACACAACATGGGTTTCATTTTGTATGTCTCTCTCAACTTGAAGTTTTCACCCTTCTCCTCTCCGACAAACATAGCCTCATAGCCCTAAACCCTAATGTGTGTGTGTGTTTTTGCAGACTGACAACACTCATCTTCAGTTGCTATCAGTGAAAAAAAAATTCAAAATTTTTGCTCAATTCTTTGTGGTTTTTTTCTTTTTTTTTTTTTGGTTTTGAAAATTAGGGTTTTTGAATTGAAATTATTTCATAGACGACGTCGTCTGACAACGCGTGTCGATGATAGTGAAATACGAGATGGAATGCTTCGTGTAGGGCTGATGTGTTGGGGAAAACAATGTGAAATTTTCATGTGAAAGGATTAATGGGTCAAGTTGGGGTGCTGACACATTGGAAAAAACACACAGATCACACACTAGAGAAAGAATGAGAACATTTACTACTCTTTTATCTTTTAGCAATGAGATGAATTGAAGAAGGGACCAGAGTTGAATCTTGAGTCTGAATCTACATAATGTTAGTAAATATATCTGAGCACAATGGGGTTTTTAATCATTGTGTCTTTTAGAGAATTTTATTTTTATTTTTTAATTTTTTGTAAGGTATAGTTATATATATATAAACATTAGCTAGCTTATAATGGTATATAAAAGACTGCAATTCATCATTATTTATTTAGGTTGACATAATTTATTTTGTTGACTTGATGGCTAGCTCGCCAAAAATGTTACATGTATTGAGCTGATCAATTATTTGTTTCTTACCTTATTCGGAATAAAACCTAGCTCGCTTACAACTTTCATATTTATAGGAATAGAAAAGCACTAATTAAATTGCCTTTAATTAATTGCTTAATCACAACTTAATATTATATTACTTGAGGTGGTCTCCTGTGCGGTGCACCCAGGTGCAAAATGACACTAACACTTGCACTAAATGACACTAACAATACTATTTTGTTTTACAAATGACACTATCATGTTATATAAATAACACTGACACTATATTGAAATGACACTAATATTAAATGACACTATCATGTTATCGAAATGACGCCGTACACCCGAGTGCATAGGAGAATTTATGATATCACTTTGTTGGGAGGTTTGTTTGATTACCATTCAATCCTATCAATATTATATATTCCACCGCCAGAGCCAAACACCCTCTAATGATATCGTTTTACCGGTGGAATATAGTTTTTACCAATGTAAATGGGGGTATAAGTATATTATACACTAATCTTCCTAATCAACAAGCTCTAATTGCACAAAGTCAAGAATAATATTTGTTAAAAGTAATGTTATTTGCAAATTTTTTTTTTTGAATAACACCCGAAGGGCTGAGGGATTAGGTAGACCCCCAACTTATAGATAAAACATCAACTATTGTCTCATACAAGACGCTGCTCAAAAGTGACAACACCCAGCAGAAACAACAAGGAAAAACAGAAAACAGATTAGATAAAAATATAAAGAGACAGTAATTTAAAAATTATTACATCCAGACGATAAAAGAAACGGAAAAAAAAAAGATCAAAACAAACTAACTATCAACATGAAAACTGAACGTAATGTTATTTGCAATTTAGTAGTAATTCTTTACTTCGAGACATTTTGGCACTAAAAAAAAACAATTCTTGGAGACATTTTGTTTTGACGGGAGGCACGTGCGAGGAGAATGTGGAGTCACGTGCGAGTGTCGTCTGAATAAATTTAAATAAAAAAATAATGCCGCAATCGGAAATTTAAGCAGCCGGGAAAGCGTTAAAACGACTGGGCGTTCCCTGCGAATCATGCGACAGACATGTCGCCGTACCGTCGACAGCTGACACGTGGCAGCGTCACCGACCTCTTAGACGGTGCTATCACCTGTCACTCTAGCAATACCTCTCCTGTGCCGACATCGCGCGTCGACACCGATTAATTAATCACTTTGGAATTAAAATTAAACTATATTGTTAAAAATATTAGTATCTTAATATATATATATATATGTACAGAAACGATCACCTACCCACCGTGGGCATGCATAACGTGCCCATCATGATGTGTCAATTATAATTATGGTAAGATAATTTTAATTAGAGTAAGATTTATTAATTCTCTTTTCTAATTAAAATTGCCACATCAATGGTGGACACGTTATGCTTGCCCACGGTGGGTAGGTGATCGATTCTGTATATATGTATATTAATAATATAATGTGATTTGTAGTCGACTTCGCCTTTCATTTTCTTTCCTTTTTGACTCGGCTTTCAGTGGCTTTTATAAAATAAGACAAACTTTACACTGAATAAATCACTATTTAGATTGTAAGTTTTCTTCTATTTTCAAACAGGGGTTGATGTCGGAAAAACAACATTTTTTTCCCCAAATTTAATTACAAAATTTAACAATAGTGAAAATGCCACCTTTTTTCACAGTTGCAATATTCCTTAATCTTCTTCAGCAAAAAATTGTCTTATATGTATATAGCTATGGGAATGTTGTAACGGCAAAGTGTAATTAAATTTAGGTCGTAGCTAAAATAAATAAAGAAATGAACACGATAAGATAAAGTATTAAGTAGCATATAAACAAAACGATAGTGCTATATAGTTAATTAAATTACATTTTTCACCTTCTACTTTAATTTAATATCTCTTCACACCCTACCCTATCCTTATCATTTTACCTGTCACATGTAGTTTCTAATATAATATGTTTCAGATATTTTTGTATCTGTATATAAAATTCTTGCATTCTAAAATAACTTATTTTGACAACATAACTACATTTATTTATATATATAATTCGACTAAATGTCATCAATGCACAAAATTGGGCCAATTTATATTTAATTAATGCAAACACCTCAAATATATCTCTTCATACATTTTCAAATAGTAAATGATTAATTTTCTAATAATTTTCTCATGGAAATTAATTAGTAAATTAATGAAACAAACATACACGAACTTTGACCCAATTTTAATTTTCGTTACATTTTTACATTGTCATTTCGACCATTATATTCATACGACGTCATTTTATGAGTGACAAGTGGGGTTAAAAGTCAATATATTGTTGCATATTTACAAGTTTCCTATATCTTTCTCATAGGCATAGTTAATATATACACACAAACACAAGTAAACGTATATATGTCAATTTATTATTTCTCCTTTTTCAGCATTTGACAAACATCACTCACGGCTTGTCGTAATTAGTTAAAGTATAGAGGTCGGCAATAATATGATAATATATATATACTATTATTCTATTTTTGTATATTTTTGCTTATTTCTTCTTTTGGGAAAGTGTTCAACTTGTTTGACAATGTTGCACCCTCTAAAGTTGTCAAAAATCGCCTCACTTTTTAATTGATTCGACATTTGTAAATTTGATATAGACAATAAGTTGTAAAGGTTCCTTTAATGGTTCGTTGCAAACGTAGTTATCGACATTTATCAATTTCACATGAGAGGGAGAGAGAAAGCCCAAAAAAAAGTACAAAGAAACTTAAATAATACTTAGAATAATGGATAATACATCATTTATATATATCGGGTTTAATGGTTTATCGCTATATCCGCAAATAGACAAGTAAATAAATAATTAAATGATGATGGGTCATAGATAGAATTGTACTACACATCATAAAATATAGTAGTTTTTATCTTTTTTAGTTACAACACATATATTCACACACATTGGAAGATGGAGTGTCTTATCGATTAAACTGCACTTCATCGTTAATAAAGTATAAATATATTAATTTTCCAATTCGGTGATCAAAAGAAAAACAAAAAGTCTAAGGGTCATAACTAAAAACCTTAAATATCATAATTAACCTACCCTCTATATATATTGTAGAACATATGTATCGAAAGTACATATTAATAAGCTGATTAGACAATTTAACGTATAAAGTCGTTCCATAAAATTAGATGCAATAAAAAAAAAGATGGAATATTCGCTCCAGATGAAATTCGAACTCAAATGTTGCATGCATTCATTAAGGTAATGGATTTCTACGTAGACCTTGGTGATCGAATGGTTAAAAACAATTCTTATTTGAACCTAGCTCCTTCGATATATGTGTATTACATGCATGTCCGGTTACATAACAAATTTAAGAAAACGATCATTAATAATTCAATTTAATTTGAGCACAAATTTAACCCAAAATGAATACTCTCCCCGTCCCATATGCTTAGGCTTGTTTTTCTTTTTTGAATGTCTCATTTATATAGGCTTGTTTCTATAAAAAGTAATGTTTTTTTACTCATTTACTATTATATCCCTATTTAATTTTTTAATTTACTCTCACTTTAATACATCATTAAATAATAAATATGGACATACTAGGAAATTTACTTATATATATTTTCATTTCCAATAATTTTTCTTAATCTTTGTGAAAATCCCAATCAGCCTATCCATATGGGACGGAGGGAGTATTTTTTTTAATGTTAATTACGAGCCGACTGTTATTTATGGCTCTAAAATATACTTAGTGGATCCACCAACATGCCTTTAAGTAGTAGATTAATAGTCACTTGAGAGATATTCCTCTACCAATAGATTAGGGTTTTCCCTACGGAATTCCCCTATTTTCCTCATTTAGATAAAGTTAATTGCTAAATAACCCTAGCTAGTGGAGGATACTTATTTAATTAAATAAACCCTAATCAGATAATATAATTTATAAGCCAACCAATTAGTAATTCCATTATTAGTATAGTGACATTAAAGCGAATCTTAACTGAATCATAAGGGGACACACATAATCATTTCTTAATCTCACTGTACACGTCAGAATTTTTGTTCTTATTCCCTAATTATTTAAAAAAAAAACAAAAAAAATTTTGGTTCTAGCTTATTCCCTAATTACTCATGCAATTACAAGAAATAATTGGGATTAGGTTTTTCATCATATTTTTGTATTTTTAAATGTAAATTTTCAAATTGGATTTTATTAGTGTTTTAGCACCATGGCGGCCCCATGTGCAGGGACGGATCTAGAAATTTAATAATGACCGGGCGAGATTTCACCGGATGATTCTAATAAAGTTTTAATAAAGAAAACGAGTTGAATCTTGAATAATTATTTGAAATGACACAATTATGACCGGGCGAGATTAACATATATAGATAAAAAAAAATTTAAATCATACATTTATAGGTAACAAAAAAAAATTTGACCGGGCGACGGCCTGGGGTGCCTGGCCTTTAGATCCGTCCCTGCCCATGTGTGTATCATTATTCTTGTTGGTGATAATAATATTGATAATAATTAATAAGAAATAAAATATTTCAGCTACGACATTGGTTCGCATTTGCAATTATTTAACTACGTGTACGTTTTCAATACACAATTTTATTATATATTATATATAAATATAGTCAATTCTACCAAAATATGTCTTGTTGAAATCTCATTGGTTTCTAGCTAATAGCTAGGGTTTTATAGAAGCCATATCTTCAATTTTGTATGCTTTTTTCCACGCTCAAATAATTAATGTCAAAATACACGTAACTTTTGTGATTAGTTAATTTATTTTTTAATGCACAATTTTCATTATTGAAGAACTTTGTAGATGGTCACGTATAAAACATTAAATAATTCTAGTTTTATTTTATTTAAATGACCAAGTATTTCTGTCAACGTTGAGAGACAGAGAGAGATGGCCTCTGGATTTTGGGAAAACAAAATTGTAGCCAACTTTTGAGATTAAATTGGGTGAAAAATACGAATTAAATAAATTATATCTTGGTCAACCTAATAAAATAGAAGAAAATTTCGGCTACTCATTAACAAACATAGAAAAAAACATATAAAGTAGTAGTATATAATTATTAGGTCAACCCCATGAATATTAGGAAGAAGTAATAATTTTATTTTGTTTGATTTCGGCAGGCGTTCAATGTATTGAGAGCTAAAGTAGTGTTTATACTTTTCCACATTAAATGAAGTAAAATGGATTATTTGCAGACAAAATGTGTGACGTCCAATTTAGTCGGAAAATTTCAAACAAAATCCACTCTTTTGATTGTTCCTCCTTTTTGTATACTCATATTAAGTATAAAAATATAAAATAATATGCATTAAAATGTGTGAAGATTTGATTCTTGCTAAGAAACCCTAATTTTCAACTCTTGTCCCACGCTAGGGACAAAGTGACTGGGCCACATCTCTTATCAGACCCTGTCAATTTTCTCTTTCTTTTTCTAATAAAAATGTTTATCTTTATATATATATATATATATATATAGGGTTCAATTCTAGTGAGAAGCTGCAAATGAGATTAATGAACTTTTCAAAAAATTCTTTGAACTTTTCAATATAACTGACGAACCCACAAATCTATTTAATTTGTTAAAAAATATGTTAGAGCCAAGAATTGAACCCCAGATCAACCGCGAGTTCATAAGAATTTACAGTAAAGTTCATCAAAATGTACTAGATTGTAAATTCCTTCTCACTTCTCAACACATTTGAGCTTCTCAATTGAACCACTATATATGATAGAGTTCTATGGATACTATCAAAAATTCGAAGAACGAAGACCAAATCCTGTGCGTCGATCTTAGTATATCCAAGGGTGATGATTCATCTGGTGAAGATTTGATATATATATATATATATATATATATATATATATATATATGAATAATAAATCATATAAAATACTTATTTTTCTAAAACAATTATTGCTTATAAAATTATGAAAAAATAAATTAAAATTGAAAAACTTATTTTTTAAAGAATATTTTTAATTTTTTACAGAGCTATTTAAAAATTTATTTTATCAAACACTTTACGAGAGCTTATAAGCTCAATCAAACACCTCTTTAATTGACATGTTAAATTAATTATATAATTCACAAGCGTGATATATAATTAATATTCCTTTATCATATTCACTTAACCAAATAATAAGCATGCTTTACTGCACTAATTAATTATGTGTGTTTATGTGTATTATATATGGGCGTGACTCCAGGGGGCTTAGCCCACTGGCCACCGGGTCCTCACTTAAGTGAAGTGACTCGGGTTCGATCCCTCTTGGGAGCGAATTGGAGATTGAAGATATAAGGTGGATTTGGTGAATGGAGAGATAAGGTGGTTCTTGGAGTGGATGGGGAAACTAATTACTAACATCTAACATGACTTTGCCCGATCAAAAAAAAAAAATTATATATGGGCGTGACATAATTTATTCAACTGCAACCGTACATAAATAGTCGATGTAAGTTTATTGGCCGAAACGTGTCATCGATTTTTTCCCCTTTCTTCTTTCCTCATTATTAATTATATTTGTCGTTTTTACAAAAGAATCTAATCATCAAATCACATATATGTGATTAGAATTAAAGAATATCACTATGATTAGAGAACTATGCACATATAGTATTTTATATGTGTGTGTGTGAAAAAAATAAATAGTTATTGATGGCCCATAGGAAGGGTGGTGGAGGAGTTCAATTATTTGTATTGAATTAAAACTGACTTTAGAGGTCTCATATTGCAACCACAAAATTGCCAACTCGTACTATATTATTAATCAACATCGTCCCCTCATTTTCATTTCATTGTTTCTTCTCACGCACAAAATAAATAAAGTCCTTGTACAACTCATATTATGATGATAGCATTTAAGGATGCTGCCCCCATGAGTTTATTTTTTCATTTATATATATATATAGGCACCTTGTTGGAATAATTCATGGTCCTGAGTTCGAATCCCACAGGTAGCAAAAAATTTAATTTTCGTAATTCATACATTTACACAGCGAATTTATGGATGTTCTACATATAATTCATACATTTTAATTAGTTTATAGTTTATAGTCTAAGAGGAGTTTTCTGAATAGCCCTCCCCTATATATATATATATATATATATATATATATATATATACAGAGTCTGAGGGTTTTTTAGGACAGTAACTTAGGTTGATTTAGAAATTAGGACAATAACTTTCGGACTTGTAAAAATAGAACACTAATTAATAAGCGTTGCACCCGTAGGACATTTATGAGTCAATTATTGAATTTTGAGATTTTTTTGCACAGATCAAGCACATGACAACCCGCACGGAGGGGTTGATTATGTGGCAAGCACATCATTTTTACGGCTCCAGATAGTATTTCATGTGCTTGGTCCATGCGGGAAAGTTCGAAAATTCGCTAATTGGCCGAGAAATGTCCTGCGGGTGCAACACTTATTAATTAGTGTCCTATTTTTATAAGTTATTCGAAAGTTATTGTCATAATTTCCAAATCAATCTAAGTTACTGTCCTAAAAAACCCTCTGACTCTATATATATGTGTGAGCAGGTACGACGGAGTTCTCACGTTTTTTTATAATAGACAGATACTCTTTTTTCTTTATCGATGTTCTTCCTACTGAATTTTCGTCGGAAAGATTTTAATGAGGCTCGACCCTTAATTAGTTTCTTTGTGTTAACAATGGGTTGCTAGGTTTTTCTTCTTTTTTTTCAATAAAATTCTCAATTCAGCAAGCATGAAAGGGTTCGAATGAGAATCCTTCTTATGGTAAGAATTATGAGAACTAATGTATAAATATACTTATAACAATCTAATATCATATTTGCTTCAAAACCTCAAGATCCTTTATATACCTCGTAAGTGAGATACGTAATACACATCCTAATTATACCACATATTAATTTATTACAATTAGATTTAACTACCGAAAATTTGATATCCTACCATAATTTATATATGTAGCATATAATTTAATACATCTAACTAAACATAATAACTTATATTATTCCCTCCGTTCCACTCCAATAGGCTCGTTTTCCATTTTAGTTTGTCCCACTCCAATAGGCCCAGTCTTAATATGGAAATATTTATGGTTTTATTAAGTAACAATAAGGGAGTATTATTTAGTCTTTTCATAAAGGAGTACTCTTAAAAGGTTAATTTTTAGTGGACCACACACCATTTAACTACCAAAAAGTGAGTTTCTTAATCTCCGTACCGAAAAGAAATGAGCCTATTGGCCTGGGACGGAGGGAGTATAATGCAAGAAATTCTAGACTTGTAGTTAAACATATCATATACTGTCAAGCTATTACCCGAGCTCAGTGGCAGCCGACCTTCGTTCTCTTATGAGCAACTTTCTTTGGGGAGGTGAGGGATCGGAGGAGAGAAGGATTCATTGGGTGAAGTGGGACGATCTCTGTCAAGACACCCGAGAGGGTGGGCTCGGCATTAAAGATCTGGGCAGCTTCAATCGAGCTCTTATGTCTAAGTGGCTATGGAGAATTTTGGTGGAGAAACAATCTCTTTGGGTTCGGGTGGTCAATGCATGTAGGGGAGATCTGGAATGGAACGAGGAAGGCTTCTGTTTTGCAAACAACAAGAAGGCGAATGCCGGTTGGTGGAAGAAGATTTTGAAACTCAGTTGGGGGGAGGAAGGGAGATGGCTCAACGAAAATTTGGAAAGGAAAATTGGTGATGGAAACTCTATTCTGTTCTGGCATCACAGGTGGGTTGGAGAGAAAAGGCTTAAAGAGAGTTTCCCTAGACTCTTCCGCTTGAGCTGTAACCAGAGGGGTAGTCTCTCCGACATGGGAGGCTGGGCTGACGGCGTGTGGGAGTGGAGATTTATGTGGAAACGGGTTCTAAGGGATCGCGAGGAGGCACAACTCTCCGAAATTCTCACAAATATCAATAATATCACTCTTTGCGCAGGTGAGCAAGACAGCTGGAAATGGAAACCAGATCCCAACGGAGTCTTTTCTGTTAAGACGGCTTACAAAATCATACATGGAGCCAGAGCAGTTTGCAGAAATCAACAGAAAAATCTGGCTTTCTCGAAGATCTGGAAGGCCCCTGCACCTTACAAGATGAAGACTACAGCTTGGAGAATTGTCAAAGGGAGAATGGCGACGTGCGACAACCTCCTCAGAAGACAGATTAATATTGCACCTTCGGACTCCATGTGTATTTTCTGTAAGTCTAAACCTGAGGACCTGAGCCACACTTTCTTCTCTTGTCCAAATACTTCGGCAGTCTGGTCATCTATCCTCCAGTGGATCGGGGTTCAATCGGTTCAACAGGAAAATGCTCGTGATCACTTCATGTCTTTTTTGAGTCTTGGTTACAAGAAAGTTGCTCCTCTCCTTTCAAGTCTGTGGATTTGTGCTACTTGGTGCATCTAGAAAGCTAGAAATGATTGCATCTTTAACCAAAGTTTGTGGAACCAAGGAAAAGTGGTGAATGAAATCAAGACGAGACTGTGGAGCTGGACGAAGATGTACAAGCTGAAGCAATCGGCACCTAATCTTCAATCTTGGATGAGAAATCTGGGCGTTTATGATGGTTCCTAAATTCGATTTTCTGCTGTTGTTCTCTTTTTCTCTCTTTCTGATTTTCCCTAAAACTTCCTTGACTCTCTTTCGGGTACCTCTGGTACCATAATTTTATAATAGTCCTTTTTTCCTGATCAAAAAAAATATACATTAAAAAAATGGATTTTTCGCTCCTCATGAATTCAAACCTAATACTCCCTCCGTCCCAAACGAAATGTCCTATTTTCATTTTTGGGCTGTCCCAAACGAAATGTTTTGTTTCCTTTTTTGGCAATACACTCTTTCTCTATACTTAATATTTAAATAATTTCCATCAACCCACTTTATCTACTTTATACACATTTCTTAATCTTCGTGCCGGAAAGAAATAGGACATTTCGTTTGGGACGGAGGGAGTACCATAAATTCATTTAACAAAGTGATGAATTACTGTAGATCTTCATTATTTATATTTTAAAAAGAGTTTTTATTTTATCCAATCATTGTCTGTGCATGTGTATTTTATATAGAAAAAGTTGTATAGTTTATAAATATATATATATATATATATCCTAAATTATTGATTATTTAATATAAATATCACAAACTATTGATAATTATAATAAAATATACGAATTATCTGAAAACATGCAAAAATACAAACTACAATAAAATTAAGCAATTTTTTTTAGAAGTAATAAAAATACCTTATCCAAATGACCAATAGGTTAGGATAAAAATTATAGTTTTGCCTCTATCTATCTAGCTAGTAAGACTTTTTTCTAAAAAAAAACCTTTTGATTTATGTACATGTACATATGGGCCAGGACAACAATCTGGTAAGATCATCTTTAACGTAGATATGTAGAAATATACTCCTTTCATCCCATAAAAATATTCAAAATCATTGTATATTATATATAGGGAACGGCTACCGTGAAAACACTTCTTAAAATAAAAATAAAAACATTTTTTAATGTACGAATTTTATGTAGAACACATATGAATTCATCCAACAAAGTTACGAACTGTGAAAAATAAATTTTTGCTACATTTGAGATTCGAACTCAGGACCACAAATTCATCCAACAGGGTTACGAATCAACCATAAATCTTGATAATCTAAGGGCTGAAAATTGTTTATATTTTATATTTTAAGAAATGTTTTTCTTTTAGCCCTATATATATATATATATATATATATATATTAGGGGAACGCTCTAATGAGACCCCCTATTTTTAGTGAGACCTAGGACACGATCTCGTGCGTTTATTTCATCAATCGTATGGTTGATATTGTATCTAAAGGGAGAATTTTTTTTTCTCAGGGTTCGAATCCTGGAGGGAGCGAAATATTTTAAATTTCGTTATTCATCAATAAATACTGCATTGTTCATCGGTATATATTGTCTTGTTCATCATTTTATAGGTCTTATTCATTACTAATTTTTTAAATTTCGTTATTCATCAGTATATACTGCCTTGTGGCCCTTGTTCATCAGTATATACGTCTTATTCATTGTACTCAGTATCTCACGAAAAATAGGGGATCTCGCTCACCGGAGCGCACCCCTATATATATTATTGGCGTTTATTGGCATTGATGTACGTAACATCATATCAAACAACCACCATATTTCAGAGTATGTCTTGATTTTGAGTTGTCCAATTATAATTATTGTAGTGCTTCTTGAAAATGAAATTAAATGTATATTATTATATTGAGATGGAAAATAAATTTAATGGGCAATTTTCGTCCACCTCTCTCGTCAGTATTTCTGCTGTACATTATCGACACTTCTGTTAACTATTCATACCTCAAACCTGCCCACCCAAAATAATAATAATAATAATAAAATAATAACAAAAACAAGGAAAATAATAGAAATAAATTATATAAAGTGAAGGCCACTACTTATCGAAAATATATAAGTAAGAGTGTGCATGTCATTATAGTTTCAACAGAATATTGGATAAGTGAAGCTTGGAAATCATGCACATTTATGCAATAAAGAGCACTTTATAAAGATTAATGATTACCAAATTAATATCTTTTGAGATTTTCATACAATGAAACAATTTATTTATATTTTTATTTTAAAATAGCGTTTTTTAGTGTGGGGCAAAATTTAAAGCTCCACTAGCGACAAAAGGAATTAAAGTCTTTCAAAATTCAATCCAAGCATGTTGGAAAACCTCAAATTTAAGGTTTCCTAATTGCAGAGAAAATGTTTCTTCAATTTATAATGTTTATTCAATAAATTTATAAACCCTTAATTAGTTACAAGACTGAAATCAATATTTTACTTTATTATGCAATCCCCAGTTTTTTCTTTTATCAAACCAATATATTATATATAAATCCACTGCAAGAATATTATCAAGAATTAATTATCCACTTAATTAATTATATTTTTTTTAATTTACCATAGCCCAATATTATTATATATATATATCACCTTCCACTCTATTCAGTCAACATTTTGCGCTCGGCATCGTCACGTGCTTGAGATTAAACTAATTAAACATAATTATTGCAAATAGCAGTGCTTTAGTGAAAATTTTAAAAGTAAATATTTTTTTATTTGAGTCACTACGGAAATAGGTCGTTAACGAATTAATCCATTAACAAAGTCACTTTGTAGACGAGATATATATTTGTTGAGGAATGATTAGTTGGTTGATTAGACTAATCCGAAGCTTAATATGAGAAATGTATATTAAAGTATTAAACACGTGATTAAGCCTAGCTAGATTAGCAACCAAAGCGTGTGTGAATGCCACCTTATTGGCTGCTACGATTAATTAGAAATTAATTTGACTGTTAAGTAGTAACCTAATTTGACAGTATGCATAGCCCAATTGCAATTATATTAATCTGAGCATTTTTTTTAATCTATCGAAAAGATAATTCCGCAGCTACTATCTTATTTATTTATTTATTTTTGTAATTTTGTGCGGTACACAATTCTCGAACATGGCGTTTTCTTATTAGCTAAGAGAAATTATTAGGAAATAAAAAAGAATGAATTAAACAGGTGGATCCTATCCATTATTAATTGAGAAAAGAAAGGTCAATAATATAATATATATATATATATATATATATATATATGTGTGTGTGTGTGTGTGTGTATAGGGAGAGGTTCAAATAAGAACCACTAATAAAATAAGAACGGAGAACCATTTTAAGCCATTCGATCATCAAGATCTACGGTGGATGCATCATCTTGGTGGATGGATGCAGGTGCTGGGTTCGAATTCTGAAGGGAGCAAAAAAATTATTTTTTTCGGATGCATTAAATTTAATAGCGGATGCATTAATTTGTATAACAGATGCAGTAATTTTATTGGTTCTTATGTTCTCACTATAACCGCACCTGTTGTATATATATATATATATATATATATATATATATATATATATATATATATATATATATAATTGAGAAAAGAACCATGCGTGATATGTTTACTGCGATATCTTTTTGTGTAAGATATTAATATTATGTTTGATTACATATACTAAACTATTTGCTACAAAAATAAATTATGATAGGAGAATAAATTTTTGATTCTTTAATTAATTAATTTATGGTATAAGGATTAAATTATAAATTTAATCTATTAATTAATTAATTAATAAATATAATATAATTAGGATCTGTACTACATATTTCACCTACAAAATGGTATAGCCAAATACCACACTTTTTCAAAAACATTATAAAGAAGTTTTGATTAAAAAAAAAAAAAAACGAGGATCATATCTTAAAAGTTCACGGTAAAAACTCAATTAATTACTAATATCTATTACACTTTTACTTTTCTCCTTTTTACTATAAGGATAGTAAATAGCTAGGTAGGGTCGGTCTACACACAACTTGTATAAGTGACATTAATATAGCAAAAATATAACATTGTTCCAAATATCACCAAAAAAGTGACGATAACAAAGAGATTATTTTGTTGTAAATTCAATATTCGTCGTGAATTTAACGACGAATAAATCATGTCGCCATTTACTTCGTCACGACAATAATTTACGATATGGAAATAATCATCGTTAATCAAACACACAATTTTTTTAGCATAAAGTACATCAAATAAGTACATACATACTACGATAGGGATATCAAGCAAAATTTCACGATCAGAGTTTAAATAATTGATGCATATAAGTGTAAACACAAAGTACAATAGTGAAGAAAACGTGAAAAGCTAGATGATTTGATTTCTTGAATGTGATGGATCATCAAGGTAGAGAGCATCATCAATCCAAAAGTTATGTCATTATTTATTTAGTTATTGTAGTCCTAGAAAGTTAGAATTGCCAAGAAAAATGCACAAAACCACAATTGGTGGGTTCAACAGTAAACAATCTAAGAACTTTAAGCAGATGAAAGTTCCAAAGGCTGCAGTTGCAATATATATTTTGACAACCTCTTCATGTATAGAAATCAATCATATATACATATGTACATATAAAATGTATTTTTTTTAAGGTAATGAAATGATGAGTAGTTTTTTTTTTTTTTTTTTTTGCCTTCCAATCAAAAAAGTGTTTTTTGTCTCTGTGGAAAAAGGTTTTGTTTGTGGTAATATTGACCCACCATTAAAAGGGATCAATTAGTAAGTTGAATTTCTTACCATTTTCATAGGTTACAAATAGGGGTTGGACAGCTTTCCCTTTTGTCATTGAGCAAGAAATAGTATGCCCCAAGAGGAAAAAAACAGGAGAAATTAATTAAATATAATTTTCAAAATTGGACCATGAAAAAGGAGAAAATAACAAGACAAGAAAATTTTAATAATTTTCTTTGAAAAAAAAGAATTCCTTTGAATTCGTGTGTTGAGGAATTGCAGTACAGTTGGCATGTCAAACTTGAGGTGTTTCGAAAGATATATATGCAATAACGTGTTTTCAGAGACTTTAATTTGAAATAGAATACTACCTTATTTTAATTTATTTCGTTGTAACACTTTTTTTTTTTTTGAAGTTACAAGTTACAAGAGGTATCTGAATACAATCATTAATATAACTCGTACGCAGACGAGACCTCAACACCACACAACGGTGGAAAAATATCACCGCACGCAAGCGAGAACGCCCTGCATGTGGGACTAACAAACAATAATACGTCGGCCGCACGACCTCTCTCACAAAGGAGAGTCTTTGGATGCTTCAACTTTACCACTAGAGCAAGGCCTCATCGGCATTGTTGTAACACTTTTAAACCAGTTAATTTGTTGAGTTTATATTGCGTAGTTGCATTTTACTCATATGTATTACACAAAATTTATGAGATATCATCACTTCGTCATACATATATAGAAAATTAAAATTTATAAAAAAGAGGTTGAAGTAAATTTCGATATATATAAAAAAAGAACCAAAAGCTTCCATTTTCTTCAAGAAATGAATTGAATTTGGACCAAGAATCACAATAAATAACAATTACTTATTTTGGTTGGAAATTTTCGTGAGATTAATTTTCTTGAGACCTTATTTAAATGTAAAGTCAAATATGTGAAAGTAGATGGTTTGCATAACTTATTCCCTTCCCTTAAATGGAAAGTTTGATTGATGATGAAGGGGTCAAATTAATAGTAAATAAATAAAAATATCGATAAGTATTTGCTAGCTTTAAAGATGTTAGGCATGAGGCTTTCAACATTTTGCCTACTTTGTTACAGAATTAATGAAACATCAGAACATATATGTATTATATATGGAAGTAATAAATTAGCTATTACAAAAGACATAATTAATATTTCCCGATTAATAACACTAAAAATCTGTTCACAAATTGGAAATTTAATTATGAACAGTTGTAGCTAACATACATTGAGTTTTTATGTATGCGTGTGTTGGCCAAGCGGTAAAGGATTAATACTTAAAGTCAAAGGTCTTCGATTCGAATAGAATATATTTTGCGAACATTGTAGTTAATTAGTTAGTTTGAAACAAAATTATATGTCAATTAACCTTTTGAGTTAAATATATAAAAGAAGGAATATATTAGTTAGTTAATTTTTATTTATTCCGAAATTAAAATGCTAATTACAACCTTTGCACATGGGAATCATATATATACAAACAACTACCTAACAAAACCAGTTAAATAGCAGATTAAGATCGCAATGTTTATAACACTTTCGAGTTTAATTTTTTTGTGAATTTTTCCCCTAATAAAACAGACAAACACTAATGAACAGTTCTATTGCATGCGTCTAATTAATCACATTTTATTTAATAGTAAATGTATTTTCACTTAATTGTCCTCTCTATAACTAATATAACTCCCACATTAAAAATAATAATAATCTCTGTAAAGATGCACTATTTATTTAAGGAACATGCCATTTTCTCAGTGGAGCAGTTAACAACATAGCAATATTACCATATAAAAATAAATACAATTAAAGAACAAGAAACAAAAATATTTTATCCATGTCCGATTCAAGAACACTAGCATGAGTTAATTAATTTGTAGCTAGTTTCAATTAATTAATAAAGATTGTCAAAAGAAAAAATGATTCGAAGGATATATTTTAATTTGTAGTTTCAATTAATTACTAAAGATTGTCAAAATAGAAAAGATATGTATTCATCAGTTAACAACATTGTCCATAGCATGTAAACCGTCAGATGATTTGGACGATATTTTTTTTATAAATAAATAAATTTAAAGACCGCGCATGTCATTATAGATTCGAACCTATGATCTTTGGATGATAAAATTTCCTTTTTAATTGAGGTGTTTGGCGGCGTCTAAATATTCTCAAAAGACTTTTTTATTTATCAAAATATGAAAATCATATGGACTTATGCATCATTTAAAAATGAACTAAATCACTCAAACATGATCTATGACACAAGCCATTTTATCGCAAGTTAAAAATGTATACTAACATTTATCATGAGCTAAATATTTGATTAAGTTGAATTATATTTTATCATTAATGACTTATCATTATTAAAATACGATTTTATTGCTAAGCCAAAAAAAGGCAAAAAAAAAACCTAAAAAAAAAACCAAAAAAGCACAAAACGCTAATCAAGGACCGAGCCTCGTTAAAACTTTGTTACAGAAAACTCAACGGAAAAAACCGTAACAAGAAAAAAGAGTGCTCGTCTAAGAGAAAACCAAAAAAGAAAGCCGTCGCAGCAACGAGGGTGGGCATATTTCGTGAGCTCCAGCCTAACAATCGTCCCCAAGTAAACCCGGACACTTCGAAACTGACTACAAAAGAAGACCGAAGAACACCACCCAAACTCAAAGAAAAAACAAATTCATTCCTTATCACTTAAACCAAAACACCGCGCGTAATGGAACAATTATAAATTTATTATTAAACATTTTAATATAATAATATAAATATTTTGTTAAAATATATATAAATTCTTCGCAATAGGTGACTGTCCGACACGAGCTAAATTCCATTTCTACTTATAGAACGTGTGTAATGTTTGTTACAATATTGACAAATAAATTAATTTCAAATTTCCAAATTAAAGTGCGCTGTATATAAAACCAAAAATTGAAAAGGCAGAAAGGAAAAATAATTTCCGAATGTCAAAAGCTTGCTCATTTTTAGCAGCTTTTTTCTTATAAAATTACGAATATGGTAAAAGAAATTAGAGGAAAACGATGAGGATACTGTTTGCCCTTATTGCAATAACTTGTCAGTTTTTTAGATTCTCCATTCATCAAATTCCAACCAGTCAAAAAGGATGAATAAAATTAAATAAAAAATATTCAATTTATCGTGAGTAAAAACTGTACATAGGGTATGACTATTGTAAAAATTACAATATTTCTTGAGAATGTAAGAATAATTAATTTTTTTATGAAATTAGTGTATTTTAAAAAATAAAATTTTAGTTTCTTCCAGAATTCGAATTCAGGTGTTATGTTAATCTATCAAAATAATTTATTATATACACTAAAGATTTTCACAATCAAATAATTTAAAATAATTCTTCATTTTTATTTTAAATAGATATTGTCATTTAAGTTTCAACCTATATAGATATATATATTTGGAATTTTGGATTGGAATTTTTTGAGAGTCCTGGTGTCGCTAGGCTCTGGTTCCGGTTCGGTCTGGCTCATTTGGTTGTTGTCTCTTTTTGAGTGGGTTGTTTTATCAGCTGCTCGTTCTTCGATCTGACTTTTTTTTTCTTGCATTTTGTTTTCTTGATTTTTAAAATTGATGGGTACTCTTTTTATTTTACCGGTATTTTTCTCATTGGATTTTTATCAGAAATATTTTAATGAGGCTCAACCCATAATTGTTAGGTTTTTCTTTTTCTTTTTCTTCTTCTTCTAGTAAAATTTCAATTTAATAAGATATGTATTTAACTCCCAACCAACCTCCATCACTTTTGATATAGGATGGGAAATGCTTACAGCCCATAAATATTTAATGGCGCCGTAAATATTACACCTGACCAATTTTATTGCGTGCAATATTTACTATATTTCGGAATTTTGAGTAAATTTTTTGAATATATAATCCCAAGAAACTAATTTGGAGAGTGCCTCCAATACATAAAATTTGGCTGATGTTTGATTTCACACACTAATTTAAAAAATGGTATTAAAATACATGAATTATAATTACTATTATTATTAGTATAAGTTTATCACGATTAAAATTTTATCTGACATTGAAACAAATGTAGCATATAGCGGATGAGCTGACTTTGACGTGTAATTAATTGCTTGACTAAACGATATCGTTTTAATTATGATATTTTTAATAATTAAAAGTTTGAAATTAAATTCCTATATATTTAATCTCACCCCAAATACTAGCTCTCTCTACACCCAACACATTTCTCTCTTCTCTCAACATCAGAAATTAAATTTATCCTCCTTACTTTGTCTCAACATGGCAACCACATGATAATAATTGGGGAATTTTTTAATTAGCATTCATATTAAATTTTTAATTGAGGTGGGTTTGATGGAAGGTGGCTGCAAAAAAAAATGAAGAAAAATTATGGGTGTTTCATAGCACCAAAATTTGGGTAATTAGAGAGAAGAATCAATAGTTATATTTGAGTATACCATTAGTTATAGTAGGAGAGAAAGGATGTGTGTGTGTGTGTGTGTGTGAGTGAGAGAGGGAGAAAGTTGAGAGAGAAATAGAGGATGTGGTGAGTTGGATTAAGAAATTAGTTTTTTTTTAATTATAATTAAAATCACGTCGTTCTTGATTCAATTTATGCCACCAAATTATTATATCAGTTTTAATTTGGGCGTAAATTTCAATTGTGATAAAACTATAATAATTATAAAATTTATGTATTTTCATACCACTTATTAAATTGGTTTATAAAACTAAACATCGATCAAAATTCGTGTATTTTAATGTTAATAATTTTTATTAATATGTATCGATACATACATTGAATTAATTACGCAAATATATAAGATATCATCATCATGTCTCATATATAGAGAAAGAAACCAATTGCTATGTTTTCTACTACCAACCATTTTTTAGAGCAACAAGCCAAAAATATCCCTTTTCCTTCAAGAAATGAATTGAATTTGGGCAACAAGAATCCCAATAAACAATTATTGTTTTGGTTGGAAATTTTCTTGAGATTAATTTTCTTGAAACCTTAATTAAATGTAAAGTCAAATATGTGAAAGTAGATGGTTTGCTAACTCTCCCCTTCCCTTAAATGGAAAGTTTGATTGGTGACGAAGGGGTAAATTAATTAATAAATAAGAATATATAAATCAATTAATATGTGTATTTGCTAGCTTTAAATATGTTAGGCATGAGGCTTTCAACCTTTTGCCTACTTTGTTTCAAAATTAATGAAACATCAGAACATGTATTATGGAAGTAATAAATTAGCTAGTACAAAAGACTTAATAAATATTCCCGGATTAATAACACAAAAATCATTTCACAAATTTGAGATTTAAGCAAAATTAAATTTAAATATGTTTGTTAAAAAAAATCTGAGTTTTTTTAGCGGATTTAATTTTCCCCTAACAAAACAGACAAAAAAAAAATTACTCCCTCCGTCCCATATGGATAGGCTGATTGTGATTTTCACAAGGATTAAGAAAAATCAGTGGAAATGAAAATATATAAGTGAATTTCTTAATATGCCCATATTTATTATTTAATGATATATTAAAGTGAGAGTAAATTAAAGAATTAAATAGGGATATAATAGTACTTTTTATGAAAATAAGCCAATATAAATGAGAAATTAAAAAAAAAGAAAATAAGCCTATATATATGGGACGGATGGAGTAATGAACAGTTCGATTACATACTTCTAATTAATCACATTTTAATACATGTGATGTCACTTAATTATCCTCGCTCTATAACTAAAATAACTCCCACATTTTAAAAATAAAAACTAAATTCTCTGCAAAGATGCACTATTTATTATAAGGAATATGCCATTTTCTCAGTGGAGCAGTTGGGTGATTCTTGAACTAGCCAAGATGCCTCTACAACTACAACATAGCAAAATTACCATATAAAAATAAAAATAAAAATAAATAAATGACAAGAAACAAAAATATTTTGTCCGTGTCCATTTTCAAAGAAAATTAGCAATTAATAAAGTTTGTCAAGATACAAAAGATACGATGGAGATGGCTTCGAAGCGCTATGTGGTTTCAATTAATTAAT
This sequence comes from Salvia miltiorrhiza, assembly GCF_028751815.1. Taxonomy (NCBI): domain Eukaryota; kingdom Viridiplantae; phylum Streptophyta; class Magnoliopsida; order Lamiales; family Lamiaceae; genus Salvia; species Salvia miltiorrhiza. The sequence goes on along the minus strand of NC_080389.1, from coordinate 63,231,728 downwards.
AACAATGTTAAAATAGAAAATAAATATCTATCAATTAACAATAATCGCCCACGATGTCTAAATAATGTGATGGTTTTTTTTTGGGGGACTTTAAATAATGAGATATATATTTTGAACTATAATTTCCTCTATTTTTTTCGAGAATACAAGATACATATATGTATATTACACTTAAATTATTAAATAATAATTATGATATTTAAATAAAATACAATTCACAAGCTGTCAGTTGAACTTGAACCAATAATCTCTTAACATAAAGGGTTTTTTTGGTGCCGCATCGACAACAATTTCCTCCTTTAGTGAGAATTTTAGCGTCGATTTTTTTATTATTATTAAAATATAAAAATTATATCGACTTACGCATCATATGAAAATAACCCTCGAACTAAATAGCTCGAGTGTGATTTATGACACAAGCCCTTTTCTCGAAAATTAGAAAACGTGTACAAATCTTTAATTTCTCAAAACAAAACCCACACACACTATCTCAAACTAATAGAAAAGCACATAAATTATTTATATATAAAAAAAATGGCTCTCCTTTTTCCGGTAGTAATATTTGAAAGGGACTCGAGCTAAATTCCATTTCTACTTATAGAACGTGTAACGTTTTGTTACCAATAGTGACAAATAAATTCATCTCAAATTCGACAAATGGTGAAGAAATTTCCAAATTCAAGTGAGCTGTATATAAAGCCAAAATTTAAAAAGGTGATAGGGAAAAAAAATCAATGTCAAAAGCTTGTTCATTTTTAGCAGCTTTTTGTTTTTTGTTTTTATAAAATTACGAAAATGGTAAAAAGAAATTAGAGGAAAACGATGAGGATACTGTTTGCCCTTATTGGAAAAAATTGTCAGTTTCTTAGATTCTCCATTCATTGATCAAACTCCAACCAGTCAAAAAGAAGGAATAAAATTAAATAAAGTATTTGCAATATATTTGATTGATATATAGATATATTTAACTCTTCCCAACCAACCACCTCCAGTTTTGATAAGATGGGAAATGCTTATTGCCCATAAATATTTAATTGCGCCGTAAATATTACACCTGACCAATTTTATTGCGTGCAATATTTATTTACTATTATACTATAATTCGAAATTTTTAGTAAAATTGGCTCAAATTTGTCACACAACTACAAGAATCAAGAATTCCTCTTCTTTTAGTAAAACTTTAAAAGTAGAATATTTCTACAGTAATTTTCTCCATTGCTATTTGCATTTCATAGAGAGAGAGAGAGAGAGAGATGAGAGAGAGAGAACTGTGAAGAATTTATGAGGTTCGTCTAACTCTGTACAAGAAAAGATTAAAAAAAAAAGAAAAAAAAGGAAAGGAAATATTTAGCCCTTAAATCTAAAAACGAAAAGGGGCTGACCTAATTTCCATGATGAAGCAAACACAAAAAAAAAAAAAAAAAAAACTACACATGAATTTAGAAATCGAACTCATAAAAAAAAATCCACGTGAAAAAAAAGGAAAAGGAAAAAAAAAACACTTAATTGTTTTTTTAGTAATCCCACAACGAAAAGAGTCCGGAAACCCCACCGTCGTCGGCGCTCCACTGCGGCGGCGCGTCGAGCCACCCCTCGAGCGCGGCGGCGTAGTCGACGTAGACGAAGTCGTTGCGCGGCTCCACCGCGTCGAAGCACGACCCGAGGCTGGGCAGCTCGACGATCTCGCTCAGCTCCGCCGACGCCGCCGACAGGTTGTCGACCGAAGACGACGACGACGGCGAGCACGCGCTCGACGACGACGGCGGCGACAGGACGGCGAAATTCTCCATCGCCGCCGCCTTCGCCGCCGCGGCCTGCACGTCGCGCGGGCTGAGCGAGGCCGGCCGCGGCAGCGCCGCCGCCAGCTCGGGGAAATTGAGCGTCGCGGCGGCGCCCTTGATGCTCAGCGCCGCCACGTCGTGCGCACGCGCCGCCATCTCCGGCGTCGGGAACGTCCCCAGCCAGATCCTCGACTTCTTCCGCGGCTCCCTGATCTCCGACACCCACTTCCCCCAATTCCGCATCCGCACGCCGCGGTAGACCGGGTGCTTGCTGCTCATTCCCGCCGGCGCCGCCGTCGCAGCCTCCCGATTCCGCTTCTGCTTCGGCGCCGCCGCGGATTGGGAGAGTGCTGACGTGGATGGCGGGAATGAGAATAATGAGGCGTCGCCGCAATTCTCCGACGACGCCGTATGCTTTGCAGCATCCATGTTTTTTTTTTTTTTTTTTAAAGCTATTTTTAGCAATATGCAGTTTTTAGTGAACGTGCGTTTTTTTTTGAGTGAGAGTTTGAGTGTGTGTTGTGTGTGTGTTTGGGATTTTACATTTCCATACTAGGAAAGGAAATGTACAAAATGGCAGTAGTTCTCTTGCACGGCCAAAGGGGTTCTGATTTGAAGAGAGAAAATGGAAGGAATATATATATAGCTATATATTGCTATAGGGTTGCCCTTAATAATCAACAAGCCACACTACGATCAAATTAAATCCGATTTCTGATAATTTTATATGTGTCACTGTATTCCACGATAATATTCATATTTTTTTAATACAAAACACAATTAAATTGTAAGAAATAAATATATAGCCTAGTTAAATACCTCCTCTGTCATATTATTGTTGTCTCAAAATTTTTGGACACCATAACTGGAAAAAAGATGTAAATTGATAAAAAGTGATAGGACCCACATCTTTTGAAGAGTTAATTATTACTATATCTTATGAAAATGAGACAATAATAATGGGACAACCAAAAAATTTAGGCCTCTATTTTATAGTGATTTGTAAAAATATGTCATTTTTTTAAAATTCGCATAAATTGACTAATTACTTTAAATTTCGGTGTCCGTGATCAGTTACATTTGTGCTCGATTGAGTTATGTAGAGCTAAATGTGTAATATAGACGCTGAATTGGTCCCAAATGTGGCCAAAAATGTCAAATTTTAAAATAATATATTGATCTAATTATGTAATTTTGAAAAAAATTGGCTTATTTTTGTAAAATCTTTTAAAATAATAACCTAAAAAAAAATTAAAAGTGTGATACTCCCAATATGAAATGCACTATAAGTCTATAACACCCCTTCTATTTTTTTTGTGATTTTTATTTTTAATTTCTTTTTTGTGTTTTTGTTCACTATCATTTCGCAATGAGTCACACAACACATATTTTAGAGAGATGGGTCCATGGAAGAAATGGGTCATTTCTGCAAGAAGACCCCCTGTTGTGTAGAGTGGGGCCCCCTTCTATAATACACTACGCAATCCTTTCCATTTAATTTCAACCCTTTTGATATGTTTTTGATTTTTTCACCTATGTTGGCACTGTGCATTTATCCCCTTATCATCATATATCAAACGTATTGTGTATATAGGTGATGATCAATCATCAATAAAAGATTATGGGAAGAGAGATCTCACCATTTCTCTCATGCATGGCTTCACGTTCATGTGAGAGAAACTCGAGGATATTAAAAGCCACTCTTCAATTCATTGGTGATCTTCAATAAGAGTGTGTTTGGGTAATTTAGTTTATTTTAGAGAGCTTTTAGGCTCCAATGATTTTATAAAACATTTCATATTTTAAGTACGTATAATTTGTCAAAGTATTTGAATAATTGAATTTACGAGCTAGAGCAGGGGCGGAGCCAGGGGGGTGCCCGGGGGGCTGAAGCCCCCCCCCAAATTTTGAAAAAAAAAAAAAAAAATTTATAATATGTCTAAAAATGTTGTTATTATTGTTATTATATTTGTATTTTAGTAAAAAAATGTCTAAAATGTATTGAATGCCCCAAAAAAAAAATTAGTAAATGTTGAACTATATTATCTATGAAAATGTTATTATTATTATTATTATTATATTTGTATTTTAGTAAAAAATGCCTAAATGTATTGAATGCCCCCCAAAAAAAATTTAGTAAATGTTTTGAACTATATTATCTATAAAAATGTTGTTATTATTATTATTATATTTGTATTTTAGTAAAAAATGTCTAAAATGTATTGAATGCCCCCAAAAAAAATTTTAGTAAATGTTTTGAACTATATTATCTATGAAAATGTTGTTATTATTATTATTATATTTGAATTTTAGTAAAAAAATGTCTAAAATGTATTGAATGCCCCCAAAAAAATTTTTAGTAAATGTTTTGAACTATATTATCTATGAAAATATTGTTATTATTATTATTATTATATTTGTATTTTAGTAAAAAATGTCTAAAATGTATTGAATGCTCCCAAAAAAATTTTTAGTAAATGTTTTGAACTATATTATCTATGAAAATGTTGTTATTATTATTATTATTATATTTGTATTTTAGTAAAAAATGTCTAAAATGTATTGAATGCTCTCAAAAAAAAAATTCCGGGGGCTGCCGCCCCCGAACCCCCGTAACAGTTCAGCCCCCCCCAAAAAAAATCCTGGCTCCGCCAATGAGCTAGAGAGAGAATTGAACAGAAATGAAATAAAAAAACTATTGTAGAATTATTTTGTAAAATGATTGTTGCTTATAAGATTACAAAAAAATAAATTCGATTTGGAGCTCAGTTTTATTGCTCATAAATAGTAATTTAGAAACTTATAAGCTCAGCCAAGCACCCTCCGAAAATCTCCAACCGTCAAAATATATATTTCAAGAAAGTTGACAACTTTACTTTGTTTATTGCAAATTATAACATGTGCTTTGTAAAATTGTTGGAATTGGATAACTAAGTTGGTAATTAATTAACTTGACATCTAAATAATTGATGAGAGCGATGTGTGGAAAAGGAAAAATACAAGAAAATATTGGAAACTATATATTTCGAATAAATTTAAGACACTTGTCATTTTATGTGTTTATGTTTTTTATGTGAGTATCCCCATATCTTTTTGGGGGGCATGATGAAAGATTTCCTCAAATTTTTGTTGGTGGGTTTACATTTATTTTAGGGTTTATGATAAATTGATCATACATCCAACAATATTAATAATAAACTCCAAAGTCGCTATGATTTAACATATTAGAGACAAATCGAAACTCGAAATTAAATTTTCAATTTCACGGAAATATTTTTAATATTGTGAGATATTTTATAAGTGGACTACGTTTGAGTTGGTCCCAATGAGAAGCTTAAATAGGACAAGTTGAAGATTTCAGCAAATTAATGGGTCCATTAATTTCCATGGAGGGGCAAAAATATAAAAGTCCTAACTTATTAAAAAAGAATTTAGTATTTCTTTCATGGTTACTTATATATCTTCCCTTTTGAGACAAGATATATTGTCGTTTCTTAAAAAAATAAAATGAATATGAAAAAAATACAAATATATATATATATACATTTTCTGATACTGCCCATTTCGGATGTCATGATTTCAGACAGGAAGCAACCTTGTGAGAGATTGAGGTTTTACAATCTAAACATTTTAGCTTAATTAGTATAACTAATAAGGATAAATTAGTTATATAAAATAACTTGTTAATTACTAATACACGCATTTATACTCATTTAATGTTCTTACATTCCCAAATTGCTCATATGACCTATTTCTTGCACCAATTTTAGGTTGTCTAGGTATAATTGTTTTCTTTAATTTGGTCTAGTAGCCTAATTAAAAAGGGTTAATCAATACATTATAATTTGATTTTTCTCACACACTATGAAATTGGTGCCAAAATACATATACTTTGAGACTTTTTTGAAGTTTTCCATAAATTTTAATTCCCCCCAAATCAAAGTTGACGTGGCAAAATTAAAACTGATCATGGCAAGCTTATCAATCAAAATGATATCGTTTTGATTTTTTAAAAAAAATTTAAAAATAAAAAGAAATCCAATGGGCCACAATCAGAAGCTGCGAGGCGACCTGAAGGCGTCGATGACAATGCGGCATATCAGATTTCTTTTTATTTTTTATTTAAAAATAAAATAAATTACATCGTTTTGATCAATAAGCTTGGCACATCAGTTTTAATTTTACCACATCAGCTTTGATTTGGAGAAAATTACTAAAATTTATGGAAAATTTCAAAAACACTCAAAGTATATGTATTTTTGGCATGAATTTTGTAATGCATAAGAAAAATCAGAATTTGACTTAATGCATGGATTTATAGTCAATTAACCTAATTAAAAATGATGATAATAAATATAAGAAACTCCAATAGTAGTTACAATTTTGATCTTCCACCTACATGGTTTGTAATGTTATATATGTCACTGCATTATTATCGTAGTGCATTTACTTTATACGTTAATATATTTATTTTATACATCAATCCAATGCATGTATTATTCCAATTCTCACAATAATCTATTTATGCTTTAGGTTTTAGAGCATATATATAAATATTGTACGACATGATCAAATAATTTAATTTGAGTCATTTTCAATTTGTAAATTTCGTGGGATATTAATTCACACAATTACATACATATATAGTGTACTCTCACACGTACCAAAAACTAAATCCAAAATAGTGATAGAACGTTGTATATTTATTGTTCAATAAATTTACACTTTTAAATGACGGACCAATCACTATGTAACAGTTGATACACATTTTCATAAAAAAAATCATACCGTTTCTATGCTATTAATTTGGACTTCATTTTCTTTCTACTTTTGTTTTGGGGTTGGGGGTGGGGTGGGGGTGGGGGGTAGGGGTCCAACGCAACCAACCCCCTTAGGGTTGGTAGCAGTTGCATTGATCTTAAGATTTTAGGCAGCCTCAGAAGTCACATCTCAATTGGGTCCAGCCCCCCTAAGCTTTCATTTGTGCACCCATTTTACATAAGTATCATGGACCAACTATTTTCCCTTCCCAATGTACATAATAATTATTCACTTTTATTGCTCTATTTTATAATATGGAGAGAGACATAAAGAAATGATCGAGTTCGAGGGTTTTTTAGGACAGTAACTTAGATTGATTTGGAAATTAGGACAATAACTTTTGAACTTGTAAAAATAGGACACTAATTTTTTTTAGAGTAAAATAGGACACTAATTAATAAGTGTTGCATCCGCGGGACATTTTTTAGCCAATTATCGGCTGAGAAATGTCCTATTTTTACAAAGCTTATTAATTAGTGTCCTATTTTACTCTAAAAAAATAATTAGTGTCCTAATTTTACAAGTCCGAAAGTTATTGTCCTAATTTTCAAATCAATCTAAGTTAATGTCCTAAAAAATCCTCTGACTCAGAAATGATCTATTGACAAGTTAGTATGAGAAGTGTGAATTTGTCTGAATAATTGGGAACCAGTCATTTCATTTTGATGAACAAGTCAATAATTTTGTGAATAAGAATTTTAATTTATGATACGTCTATTCATCAGTTATATTGATTTATTCGTAAACTTTATTAATTTTGTTCATTACTGTTCTTATATCTCACGAAAAATCAAATTTTCAATAGAACCTAACCTTTATATATACATATATATATATATATATATATATATATATATGATTTAGATACAGTGAGAATGATGTTTTTTTCATGAGAAATGAGAATAACGAATAAGTCAGTATGAATTTGTGAATAAACTGGTTGTAATGCACGAATAGTCGTAATTCAGTTAATTTGTAAAAATTTTGCCCCTCTAGAATTCGAACCCATATTAATTTGAATGATAAAATTCGTGCATTAAGAAGCTTATTCGTAGATATTATTGGTTTATTCATATGAATTGTCATTCTCACAATGGCTAGCATTCTCAGTGGATTATTATTTTTTGTTCTCTCTCTACACCCACACATACTGTTTGTGTGTAGTTGGTTCAAACAAAAATTCTTATTTAAAATAAGAATAGAGAATTATTTTTAGTCTTTTGAGACTGAAAATTTACGATGTATTCATCATCTTGATAAATGAACGCAACACCTAAGTTGAAATTTTGGAAGGAATAAAAATTTTATTCCTTTAATTTTAAACACATAAAAGTTAACAACAAGTACATTAATTTTATAAAAAATATATTATTTTCACATTCTCACAAAAAACTTAGCTAAGCTCCCATGAAAACCACACCACATGCATATACTAAAAGTCTAAAACGTTGCATATTTGTCTCAAAAAAGAAAACAAACGTTGCATATATATTATGTATAGATACAGTTAGTGGATCGCTTTTGTAGACTAAAAGACTAACTATGTCCAAGTATTTTGGAACGAGATATCAAGCTAGGACTTTAGTATATATGTATATGATTGGGATTAGATAAAATTAAATTTATTTTAGCATATAAGCTACATTATTTTTAGCTTTTATATTGTGAAAAATTCATAATAATTTTATTATTTTATTGAATGAATTATGGTCCTGAGTTCGTATTGCATTAGGGACGAAACTGAAAATATATAAGTAAACTTTCCAATAAGCCCGTATTTATTATTTAATGATGAATTAAAGTTGAAGTAAATTAAAGAATTAAATAAAAATATAATAGTAAATGAAAGTTAGAAATAAGCCTATATATTTGAGATATTCGAAAAAGAAAAACAAGCCTATATAAATGGGATGGAGGGAGTATATAATACGAAACATAAAAAAAATACAATCTAAATTCGAAAGAATTTACAAATCAAACGCACAACGAAATATCCCGAAATTGTTCGAGATTTATAATAATAATAATAATAATAATAATAATAATAATAATAATAATAATAATAATAATAATAAATGCTACGATTCGAATGATCTGTAACGAGGTACGCGTTTATGGAATTTTTTATTTTTATTTTTTCAGAATATGGAAATTTATTTTCAATTCAATAAGTTTCACTTTCATTCAAAAAAAAAAGTTCTCATTTTTATGATTGGGGTTTAGCTGTAGTTTGGATTAATAGAACTTCACCAACATGCTGAAAATCACTTTCAATTACAAAAAATAAAAAAAAAATAAAAAATAAACATTGAGGGCCCCTAATTCGAATGATCCTTGAAACCATATATCATTGCAAATATATGTAAATCATGTCATTATCAATGTGTATTGAGATTTGAGAACGATATGATATTTAATCATTCGGAAATGACAAATGGACACCGAGTGTCCTGGACACTCGGTTAAAAAACCGGTTTGTTTACATTTTTTAAAGTGGGCCAGTTTTAGTTAATTAGTGTTTTTACTTTTGTATCCTTATATTTTTTATAGTTAATATAAATCCGAAATTAGTTTGTTTTCATTTAGTTTGATTCCTTTTTTTGCGTTTAGTTTGTTTCCTTTTTTTTCTTTCATTTTGTTTCCTTTTTTCCGTTTATTTTGTTTTCTTATTTTTATGTTTTTATTTCAGAAGCTTTTCTTAATTATATAAATCAAATTCGAATTTTATTTCTGGAATTCTTTTGATTATTTATTTCTTGTTAAAATAATCTTATAGTATTTGTTTCCAGTTTTTTTTTTCAAAATTAATATTATTTATTTTTATTCAAAAATTATTTTTTATTTATTTGTTTACTCTAATTTTATGAAGATCCTAAAAATAATCCTATTTTTGTTCCGCATTTTTTTTCTGTAATTTTGTATTTTTATATTCTAAAATTTTGGTTTTTTCTTTTCCGAAGATTTATTATTTTGGTTTATCGGAAATTATGTTATTTTATTTCTTTCCACTAATTTGGATATTCTTCTAAAAATAATCCTAGATTTGTTTCCATTAATTTAAATATTCTCAATAATATGTGATTAATATTGCCACCTTGTCCGGTAGTGGCAACCGCATTAGTGAAGGATTAGAAATAAAAATAAAATGAATCATATGACGGGACATCGAATCGAAAAACGCGATATAATATAATGTAGTACTATAATATAGTATTAAAGTCGAAATAATAAAACTCAACGTTCATAAAGTTTAATAACATAATTGAATTAAATTAGTGAATGTGAAAACAAAAATAAAACATACTCAGTCCTACATATATAGAGATTTTGGTCGTTATCTATATAACATATATTTGAAAACAATAAATTGTAATATAGTATTAAATGCAATATAATAATAAGAAATGATTAAACTCAATGAAATAAAGTTGAATTAATGAATTGAAATAAATTAGTGAAGTTGGAAAAATAATACTCCCTCCGTCCCAAAGGAAATGTCCTCCTTCTTTTGGGCACGGTTATTAAGGATGCATAATCTGCCTAATCTAGTAGAAACTGAAATGATGCATAATCTGTCATTGAATCTTATATGCTGCCTAATCTAGTAGAAACTGAAATTTCCTTAATATTCTACTAGATTAGGCAGATTATGCATTCTTAATAACCGTGCCCAAAAGAAGGAGGACATTTCCTTTGGGACGGAGGGAGTATTAAAAAATGAATCATACGATGGTATTTTGCTCGGAGAACCATATAGCATGTACTTGAAGAGAATGTATTATAATATAGAATAAACACGATATAATAATAGAAAAATGAACTACTATAGCGTTAATAATGAAGTCGAATAACTATACTCAATGAACTAAGGTTGAATTAATTAATTGAATTAAAATAGTGAATTTATTAAAATATATGAATTATGATGAGATATCGATCGAAAAACTAAAATAACATATACTTTACATAATGTGATATAATAATAAGAAAATAAGTACTATAGTGTCAGTAATGAGAAAAAATAAAATAAAATGAATCATACGCATGGATTTTGCTCGTAAAACTATATTACATATACTTTATTAAAAACGATATAACAATAAGAGAATTAATAAAACAATATAGTGTGAGTAATGAGAAAAAATAAAATAAAATGAATCGTACGCATGTGCATTGCTTGTAAAACTATATAACATATACTTTATTTGAATATATTGTAATCTTGTATTGTAATCGATATGATAATAACAAAATGAACCACAATTGTGTGAGTAACGAAGTCGAATTAATTATACTCGATGAAATAAAGTTTAATTGATTAGTTGAAATTTAATTAGTGAATTTAAAAAAAAAGATGAATCATATGATGCGATTTTGCTCAGAAAAGTATATAACATAGTACTTTATTAAAAACGATGTAAAAATAAGAGAATGAAATAATATAGTGTGAGTAATGAGAAAAAATAAAATAAAATGAATCGTAAGCATGAGATTTTGTTTGTAAACTCAATAAGAAAATGAACTAATATAGTTTGAAGTTGAATTAATTAATTGAAATAAACTCAATAATAATAATAAGAAATGATTAAACTCAATGAAATAAAATTGAATTAATGAATTGAAATAAATTAGTGAAGTTGAAAAATAAGTATTAAAAAATGAATCATACGATGGTATTTTGCTCGGAGAATCATATATATTATAAATATATTATAAATGAAGGAATATATATGTGGGCAATATAAATGTTTAAAATTTGAAAATAACATTTTCGTACGATTGGAAATCGCTCGCGAAACTATTTAACATATATTTGGATGAGAAACAATGTATTATACGATGACATTTTGCAATGTATTGAAAATAATTTGTGAATTTGAAAAAAAAAATTACCAAAAAAATATGAATCATATGATTGGATTGATTCGATCGCAAAACTATTTAATGAATACTTTGTTTGAATGTATTATAATAAATTATTAAATGTAGTATAATTATAACAAAATGAATATAGTATTGTGTGAGTAACGAAGTCGAAAATAATTATAGTCAATGAAATAAAGTAGAATTAATTATTTGAAATTAATTATTGAATTTGTAAAAGGGTTAAGTATCAAATACCCCCCTATCGATGGCGTCCCTATCGCGCTCAGGACCCCATAGTTAGGACGAGCGTTGTTTGCCATCTCAACGTGGCAAAATCGAAGCAATTTCCCCCCTGCGTTTTAACACCGTTAAGTCACCGTTCAATTTTTTTTTTTAATTTTTAATTAAGATGGGCTCTCTCTCTCTCTCTCTCTCTCTCTCTCTCTCTCCATCGAGCATCATTTTCCGACGAGAGAACACTGCCCCTCCGCCGTCGTCAGCATCTCCCCTCCCCACCACCGCAAATTCAGCAAATCTCTCTGACCCGAGCTCCGCCACCACGCCAAGAAGAGAGAAGCGGCGCCAGAGGCACCATCGATTTGTGAGCAGGCCCCAAAGCTCGACGGCGGCGGCTGTGCCGTCGTTCTAGTATTTTAGTTTCGTCTTTCCAAATCATCTTCGATTTTTTTAATATTGGAAAAAGTATATAAAAATGAAAACAAATCAAGGATTATTTCCTCCAATAATCTTTTTCTTGTATTTCGGTTTTTTAGTAAAAAAATCATCTTCGAAATGTTTTTTTTTTAAATATTGGAAAAAATATATATAAATGAAAAAAATCTAAGATTATTTTGAAGGGAATCTCTAAATTAGTAGAAACAAATAAAATTAACATAAAATTCGCAAAATAAAAAATAATAATAAAAAAGTAAAATAAATGTGGAAATAAATCTAGGATTATTTTAGGAGAATCTCTAAATTAGTGGAATCAAATCTAGGATTATTTTTTGGAGAATGAAAATCTATAAATTAGTGGAAACAAATCTAGGATTATTTTACGAGAATCTCTAACTTAGTGGAAACAAATCTAGGATTATTTTCAAAAGAATATCCAAATTAGTGGAAATAAATAAAAATAATATAATTTTCGAAAAAAATAAAAAAAATATATCTTTGGACAAAACTAACATAATTTTCAAATATAAAAATACAAAATTTCTGAAAAAAAAAATATTTTTTCGAAACAATAAAAAAATAATACGTGGAAACAAAACTAGGATTATTTTTAGGAGAATCATAAAATTAGTGGAAACAAATAAATAAAACTTAATTTACAAAAAAATAAATAATTTAATCATCAATAAAAATAAATAATATTAATTTTGAAAAAAAATAGCTGGAAACAAATATAGGATTATTTTAACAAGAAACCCCAAATTATTGGTAACAAATCAATAATAATATTTTGAAACAAATAATCAAAAGAATTCCGAATAAAAAAACATATAAACTTCAATTATAAGATTTATATCATTTTCGAAAATAAAAAACCAAAAAACTATAAATAAAGAAACCGAACAACAAAAATTCCGGAAATGATAAAACATGAAAGACAAAGCAATAAAATAGTGGAGGAGGTGGGATAAATTAGTAAACATAAAAGACAAAAATTCCGGAAATGATAAGATATAAGGGATAAATTAGTAAATAACCAATTCACTCAAAAACCGGCCCACTTTGGCTAAATACAAAAACTCCGGTTTTAAGTGAGTGTTCAGGACACTAGGTGTCCATTTATCATTGCCCTTAATCATTATACTAATTAAGACAAATAATAATTAAGTAAATTAGCTACTGTTTTGTCGATCGACCCTTTTCAAGCTTAGATGAATAGATCCACACAAACATTTTTTTATTATAAATAATTTATTCTAATCATTATATTTGTCTAAATTTTTGCACTCAAATCTTTTCCCGGCCCGTAAAATATCTAACCGAATTACTTTTGTCTTCAATAATGCATCAATATAATATATTATTTTCATGTTTGATATTAAAAAAATAATATTATTGGCTGTCCATTTCTATTTATTTCCCTATTTAAAGATCCCATGTGTATGACATATGGCGACAAGTAATTTTTTTGGGAAAGACTTTGTATTTTTCCAACTGAATTCTTTATTGATATTGCTAGAAAACAAAATAGACTTTGGCATGTAAAAAGAAAATTATATTAACTATAAATGAGGTGAACATTACATAAAAGAAATTCGCGGTAAAATCGACATTTCATTTTTAGGCCAACTTAGATAACCCATTTAACTATCTTATAAAGATAAATGTAGCTATTTGAAAATTAATTAACCTTATTGAAAAGGAGTAAGATGTAGTGTAGTTATCAAATCTCAACTTCCGATATTATATTCGTCTTTATTTAGCACACTTTGGTTTTTTCTTCCTTTTCCCATTGTATAATGAAGTGTGCTTCCAAACATGGTTTTGTCATTTGACAAGTGACTCCTTGTGCAAAGAAAATTTTAGTAATAGGAAAACCAAGTTACTAAAAAAATTTAAAATTCTTTATGACTATGTTTTTTTTTTTTGATTTGATACGGAAGTGTAAGGAAACAACCTGCAGCTATTAGGGCTGTAAACGAGCTAATTTGAGCTTGGCTTGTTTAAATATTTAGGTATTCGAGCTCGATTTACCACCAAATTATCGAGCTTGAGCTCAATTCAAGTTCGGAGCGTGCGATACTTGATAATGTCTTATTTGAGTTTGAGGTCGAGTTCGACTCGACTTATCTGATATTCATATATAAATGGTGTTCGAGCTCGAGCTCGACCCGTTTAAGGCTCGTGCACTAACTCTATTGCAGGTTTGCTTGAAAGTTTGTGGACAGGCTCGCGAGCAAATTGTTCCAAACATGTTTGCGACCTCAACGAGTCGAGTACTGTTACGTTCGATTTCGGCTCGATAAAACTATTGAGCCCGATGTTAGGCTTCAACTCGATCCGTTTACTATTGAATCGAGCTTCAGGCAAGTTTTTCTTGAGCCGAACTTCGAATAACTTATGAGTAACTCTATTGATTTACAGTCCTAGCAATGATCTCCTAATCACATAGAAAAAGTAAGTAGTATCGAGAAAACTAATCCTACAATACGGAGTAGTTCTTACTCATATATATGGATTAATATATATGTAACTTAACAATAAATATATATGTGAGTAATTAAAGATATTAAATATGATACAATAATAAGTCTCATAACTATTTTTCTACTCCAAATGTACGATGATGGATGGAATTCTTTAACATCGACTACTTAAAATTACATCGAAATAAATATTTGGAGTTCTCATTCAATATTTATAACCAATTTCAATAAATCGTATTGCTATGAAATAATTGCCACGCCAAACATACCGGGTTAATTTTTGTGACTTTAATGGAATAGATTAATTACATATATTTGTTGGATGCTTTAAAACTATCAAATTCTTTCAATGTTCTTTAATTGTACATTTTTTATGTAACATGTCTACACAAAATAAGTTACAAATGACAAAGAATCCGTACGTATATATACAATTAATATAGCAGCATGAATGTATTTTTCTTTGAGTTAATGAGAATCGTGACTGCTATTTTCGACGTGTATTGGATAAATCGTATTTTGAAAAATATTATTAAACATATGAAATTTAATTATCCCATTTTCATCTTTTTTAGATGCAAGTTGTAAAACGAAATTAGGTTAAAACATATCTTGAGAAGGACTTCAGATAAAACTTAATTTATAATTATATTATATACTGTATTTTTTATCATCGTATTAACAAATTTTTAGGCGTTTCTTAAATCATTTTACACATTTTTGCTTGGTCTTTTCTTGGTGATGTCATGCACATGTTAAACTTCGTCATTAAATTTACTACAATAGCTCTCAATTTATTTTATTTTTAAAAAATTATATCGGAAATTATTTAACTGGTATTAAATCTCCCCCCTCAGATTTAATTCAAGAATTAATCTGAGAAATCCAATATACAACGACGTTATATTGAATTTGATGTTTACTAGTATACTGTTAAAATCAATAAATACAACACTCAAAATTGCAGAAAATATTTCTGTAACGTCAGTGTTCCAAACTTTTAGATATCATGTCTCTTTTATTCAATCATTCCTTTAGTGATAATCAAATTTGGAAAAAAAAAGAAGAGAAAATTAAAATTGCCCACTTCTTATAAAAACTTGATTCTCCAAAATACCTAAATTACCCTTCATGTCTCAATCAATGTACTTGCAAGACAAAAAAGTCAGTTGTCGGAAAGTAGCTTGCCGTCCGGACGGCAACCTCGGGTGACAACCCACTTTTCCGACAGTAGACTACTTTTCCTTATATTTTTCTTACATATTTGTACTTGTGTTAGAAAAGTGTAAGACTTTACACAAAAAATGATGCAATTTGTCATACAAGTACGTTTAGAATGTTGACATCAAGGAGAATTTAGGTATTTTGAGTATAGAATCAAGTTTTTATAAGAAGTGAGCATTTTTAATTTTTCACCATAAGAAGTGGGCACTTTTGCCTATTGTCACAAAAGAAAATGGTCTCGCGAAAAAAAATAAGGCTATATAATATATCAATATATATAATATTTTTAAAAAAACCATTTATATAATGAATTAATTACAAAAATATTTTATTCCAATTTCAAACCAATAATATAACCTAGAGAAAGCACCAATTCGAAGAAACATTGATTTAATAACTTAGTAGTTCAGTTTTTGTAAGAAATCAAGTCCTTTTCAAAATAAAATTCGAATGATAATTTTTCTTGACATGAGGAATTCTCTGACAAAATAAGTCTGACGATATTTATTAAATGCACCAATATTATTATGTCATAAAGAGGCAGTAAACCTTTAGTTTGACCGATACACTATTTTCTCCTACAAAATTAATTGTCACTACTATACAATTTTAATTAATCAAGGATAATAATAAATACCCATAAATTTTATTTTCCCCAAATATGACAAAAATTACAGCATAAAACACTGTACATTGTAGTGTTCCTAAAAAGTATGGAAATGGAAGCCGGTCGTAGAATTTGTTCGAAGCTCGATTCGATGAACATATTATGAGTACACTCGGCTCGATTCGTTTGCACGCTCTTGTATGGTGGATATAAGCTTCCAGGGAGCAAATTATTAAAACAAGACCGTAAATTTTAGTATTTTCAGAAAAAGGACTATTACTTCCATTTTTTTACATTTACACTCTTTAACACATCGAGATGAGGACTATAGCTTCCATCATGGCCCGGAATAGGAGTGTAAATGTAAAAAATGGAAGCTATAATCCTCATTTTCAAATTCGGTAACATATATTCCCTCCGTTTTTTTATAAGTGTCCCATTTAGCTCATTTTTTTGTTTCTCGTCCCATTTCAAAATTTGAGAGTGTATTTATGACATTTTTCCTATTTTATCCTTATTTAATACTTGTATGAATGTAATAATTAGTTGTATATATGCATTTATTATGACAATCACTAAGGTTACAAATGTAAAATATCTTATTTTATTGGTATGTATATTTTGATGATTGGGGACACTTAATAAAAAACGGAGGGAGTAGTGAGTTTTCTGAAAACACTGAAAGTTACGGTCCTGTTTTAACAATTAGCTCGCTCCCAGCCATGGACAAATTTTCACCCAGTGTTGTTGGTTTGTGATGAAATGTTTCACTTTTTCACCATGCCAAAATCTCACCTTCAGTGTGTGTTGTGTGTGTGTGTGTGAGTGTGTGCCACATAAGAGAAAGCTGTGTTTTGTCCTATTCCATCTATTGCCAAAACAGTGATGGCCCCCTACACATTTATTGCTCACCATCCACTCTAGTAACTCCCTCTCTCTCTCTCTCTCTAATCAATGAGCTGTCAAACTCCACTCTCCAATTCAGGCAACAAGCAATCTATAACAGCCAATGCAAACTGGTCCAGTTGTTTAACATAAGAAGTTTGAAGATATTCATGTTAGGACCATGTTTCAACATTGGATCATATTTTTCAATATTATCTAAGTTTCAATGTGTGTGTGTGTATTTATTGAGCAGTGTTAGATATTTCTTTTCCTTCTGTATTTGTGTCACATGTAGAGCCATGTGGTATTTATGAAAGCTAAATGTAACTACAACATTAAGATTTGTGTTTTCTGACCTGAATCATAAGCATCCACTCTTTTTTTCTGCATCTCTCTGTTTGCTTCCTCTCAGATGTTCCATAACACGGTCACGTTGCAGCGCCTCCGTGGCAACGAGCATTTAAAGCTCGACCGCCACCACTCTTGCTGCCAAGATCTAACCATTCACCTGTCTGTAAAATCAAGAAATCTGCATTTGCATAGAACCATAGACGAGCACACGAACACGATGTAATGATTTTATATATATGATAAATTCAAGATTAAGATCCATAAAAAGGGCGCGAATGTGGAGTATCATCGGGTTACAACTTTATTGTTTGATCCAGAAGGTGAAAGAATGAGTCGAATTCGTCGTATTTTTTTTTTCTGCATAATTTAGGATGCTTGTCTAAGTGTACCTGAAGCTGTTACAAACAGATGGTTTCTTTTTCGACTATGCTTCGTTCAAGCTCTTCTCCTCTTGTGGCTTAGCACGAAATCATCATCATCTTCGCTGTCTTCCATTATCCGCTTCTTTGCTTTCACTTCGCCATTCTTGGGAACTGGCTGCGGCTTCTTGGAGCTCTCGGGTCTACTTGATGTGGAGGGCGGCGGGGATTTTATGGGAGCACCTGAACGGAGCTGTTTCTGCTTCCTCTGCTTCTTCTCGTAAGCTCTCCTCGCTCTCTCAGGTGACAGCATGCCGTGTTCCATCAACCTTTGAAAAATAGGACATTTATTCATCTAAGCCATATGATCATACAATGTAAGGACATAACAAGATCAATAATTGAAGCCATGAGCTCTCACAGCTTAAAATGATCCAAAATCATTGCTCGATGCAAGAAAAATTAGCTACAAGTGTGAACTAATTCCGGAAAATCTGGAGTTATCGACTTCATATGAAGTAAGTATGGCGAGAGCCCGTTGTTCTTACCAAACACCAAGGTTCTGTTTTACCCGAATCCTCATTTATTCGTCTCAAGAAACTACTCGAGACTATCATCAAACAACGAAAACCTCCCTTTTAAGTTCATACAAGATGGAATAACCACAAGAACGCAGTCTAAAACTATAAAAGTCAGTGAAAAAACAGAAGAAGGCATTAAAGACTTGGTGCTCTTGAAATTATTGAATTTTTTGAAAAAGATTCGGATAAGAAAATAGGCAGAACACGGAGAGAGTAGAGACCCCGAGAATTTATTGAATTTTCATGCAGGTTTTGTTGTATAGCCCCTCCATTCCAACCGAGCTATCAAGAAAATGATCGTTTGCAGCTCACAAAGATTAATGGGGAATGATAAGTTTATGTAAATATCTGCTATCACGATAAATGGACTAATCTAACAACAACAACAACAACAACAATGTTTTCTCACATCACAAAAATGTTTATTGTTCTAAGTAATTCGATTCCTCTTTAAGAATAAAAAATCGTGCAAGTTATATAAACTCTTCCAAATGTTCACACAGAATAGCTGAGAAAGAACTCACCAAAATTCAGCCATTTCACTTGAAGGAATCTGCTTGGATAATGATTCGTAAAATATTCTCAATGGCTCCCGCTGCAGACCAGACATGGACAAGAAAAAAGACACGGTAAGGCTAGAACTCGTCTAGAAGAGAACGTAACCATATCAAACGAAGGGCTATAGGTACAGAACCTCTTCGGGGACATCAAATTTCTGGCCAGGCAAAGAATACACTTTCTTCTCTCTGGTTCTAGTCACGGTTTTCTTATCATCTTTCGTTTGAGTGAATGTTTTCTTCGTCTTCGCTTGATCAATGCATATAAGAATTCAATTAGAGGCGTAACACAGAGCTCATAGCAAATCATAGTGAAATCACAATCACCACACAGATAAAAGAGGAATGCCAATAGTGATAATCAGAAGAAATGGAATTTGAAGATATAAGCTTATTCAACTTATCAAATGAATGGATTATGATCATTTTTAAAAAAGGAATAAAAGAGGGTAACGAAAAACCCGAGGAGATCACAGCTCGACCACTCTAGGTTCGAGCCTCGTTAAAACCTCCCAAGGCGAGGGAGGAAAAAGAGGACTCGTCTAATTACGACGACAATTTTATCCAAATTATCAAAGTTCAACAGATTTCAAGTGGAATATTTCAAGGAATCCAAGTAATAGATTACGATTCAACCTCAGGATTAGAGCTAAACAATTTCAGCA
This sequence comes from Salvia miltiorrhiza, assembly GCF_028751815.1. Lineage (NCBI taxonomy): Eukaryota > Viridiplantae > Streptophyta > Magnoliopsida > Lamiales > Lamiaceae > Salvia > Salvia miltiorrhiza. Next base: position 63,211,870 of record NC_080389.1, on the reverse strand, counting down.
ACAGTTTATAAAAGGCAATTGATTGATAGATCAACGATAGTCTTTGCAATAAACAGAGGATCAATTTGGTAACACAGAGGTCGTAAAATCAAGCTGAATAATGAAATCAATGATTTCTAATTGAACAATTAATATAAGAAACACACACACACACCACCACGGCTAAACAGACAACCACACACAGAGAATCCAGAGATTAAGGGAGTAAAGCAGTGATCTTTGCGAATGGAAACCTCAATTTTAGCTAAATTGGGGGAAATAATAACAGAAAAAAAAAATAATAATAATTGTTTTTTCGTTACCATTTTGGAGCTACCGCTGAAAATGGATCTATTTTTGGAATCAGCAGCAGAATTCCTGATTGATCCCACAATAAATTTCTTCTTCGATGCAGATGGATCAAATCTAGGTTTTGAAGAAGACGGCCCATCTCCAACAGCGGGCTTCAGTTTCGCGAAATTACTCGATTTAGCATTTGTGGCCATGCCTGTTTCTTCGGTTATTGACTCTCTCTCTCTCTCTCCGATTCAACCTTATTCCTCTTTCACTTCAATCTGCATCACTGAAAATTCGTTTCTTTCTCTGTGAAATTAAAAATTAAAGAAATTGAGAAAAGGGAGAAAAAGATGAAAGAGATGAAAAAGTAGTTGGTGAGTTTTAACCGTTTTCAAATTTCTTATTTTCTTTATTGCTTTTTCTTACTTGAAAATCTGGATTTACTGTGTCTGAAATCTGATTAAATAAACAAATTTAAATTCAGTGCTGCAATTGCTTGACTAAAGAAGTGATTTCAAAACATATTATGAAGAGAGAGAAATGAATGATGAAAATATCACCAAAATTGTCATTAAACGATAATCAATGTTTTGGATTGCAAGTTTTTGAGCTGTTGATTATAAAAACTGATCTGAATTTTTTCTTTTTTTCTTTTTTTCCTTTTCATATTTTTCAAAAAGTTAGAAAAAAAATATTTTTGTGCTTGTATTTTCCAAATAATTTATTAAAACTCGACATGTTATATCTTGTCGATGTCATTTAACAAAAGTATAAATTAGAAATAGTAAAAATAATTTATAATTATCCATTCAAAACACATGTAAAAGGTTAAATTGTCAGCAAATAAAATCCAGCCCATGTATGTCATGTTCAAAATCCAACCCAAAAAGCAGCCCAAATCCAGCCCATATATCCATATTCCATTTCACTTTAGCATTAAGACAAAAAATAAGATACATAATCATTATATTAAAAAAAATAAACATAATCATTAATCACCATATATATTGCAATTCCATTAAAAATAAATTATATTAAAAATACTATAGACGATTTCTCATAATTCAATCATGTTTTTCTTATTTTCCAATAATCAAAATCCCCTTTATTAATTACATTAATATGAAAGCAAAAGATAATGCTTGAAAATTCAAAATAAAGGGACAACAAAACAAATTCATTAATTGTGTCTTCCTTACTGCACACATCATGATTTTTGTTGTTCCAGAGTATGGCTTGGATGGACTAGTTTCAACAAAGTGTGATGTGTACAGCTACGGGGTGATGTTGATCGAAACTTTTACGAGAAAAAGGCCTAGTGATGATATGTTTTGCGGAGATATGAGCTTAAAGAGATGGGTAGAACTCTCACTTTCGGAGATTCCAGATGAAGTGATAGATGCCAACTTAGTCATGAATTTGGAGGAAGAAATGATTGACAAGAATATGCAGTGTGTATCATCCATACTTGAATTGGCTGTGAAATGCTCTGCCGACTCTCCCGGGGATAGAATCAACATATATGAAACAAGCATCAAACATCGATTTTCCCAATGAGATTCAAGTAAGCTATTTTAAAGTTTCTATTACCATTTTATTGATGCTCAAGGTTTTTCTATCTCTCCTTCCTCCATAGTTTATGTTCTTGAGTTTACATATTTTATGCTAAAAGAAAAATCGGCCCCCGTCAAAATTCAGCCTCCCGAACTAAATTCCTGCCTCCGCCACTGGTTATACCTCTCTGTGGGCAATAGTTAGTGATGTTTAGTTGTATATATTCTGGCCAACAGAACAATATTTGCATTGACCAAAAGCTCACACTTTAAATGAGAAGGTATGCTATATGTGGAATAATTGTCTCTGTTTGTTCCTATGTTTTATCCAGTAGATGCCGCGCAGGTCATATGCTCACTTTGTCACACTGAACATTTTACTGTATATATACTCATGCATCGTCATGAACAAGAATTTGGAAACCTCCACACTACCTGCAATGAAGCATGGCTGCTAGAAGTCTAGAACTGTTGTGTCTCAGTTAAGCTGAATATAGTTATTAATGTCAAACATGTATATAGAACATGCCTTTTCTTTTTTTTTTTCATACTCTGCACTACTTAATTAGTGTCTGAGTTAAGTCATGTTGACTCAATCATTTATGAGGCACAAAATCATCTTTTCACGCATTCGTGGAATTCAAACATTTAAAAAATAGTTCACACACATGAGAGAGACATTTGTTGAATAAGTGCATATTCAATTCCAAATTCCATGCGCTTTTAGGTTTCACCCAAATTCCATGCGCTTGTTTGATTTAATTCCAAATTCCATGCGCTTTAGGTTTCTCTATCAGATTTATAATAATCTCAATGGAGTGAAGAATTCATATAAATCACCTCATTTCATGTTAATTTTTTTTATAAGATTTCACCAAAATAAAACCTATACAAGAAGAAGCCCTTGCTCTCCAAATTAAAAATCTACATTTAATCGAAATTACTCGATTTAGCATTTGTGGCCATGCCCTTGCTCTCTCTCTCTCTCTCTCTCTCTCCCCGATTCAACCTTATTCCTCTTTCACTTCAATCTGCATCACTGAAAATTCGTTTCTTTCTCTGTGGAAATTAAAAATTAAAGAAATTGAGAAAAGGGAGAAAAAGATGAAAGAGATGAAAAAGTAGTTGGTGAGTTTTAACCGTTTTCAAATTTCTTATTTTCTTTATTGCTTTTTCTTACTTGAAAATCTGGATTTACTGTGTCATAAAAATAAGTGGTAATATCCTTTTTATCTACACAAGGGAAAACATCTATATACTTATTATAAAAGAGCCTTGTTTTACAAAATTTGATTTGCCTATTATGTCCCTATTTTTTAATTTATTTTAAGGGCAATAATGTAATATCATTTTATTATGATTATTGTTATTATTATTATTATTATTATTATTATTATTATTATTATTATAGAAGAAGCCCACACTAATCACAATTCTTTGTAAATATATTTAAAGAGTGTTTATAAATAAAATAGCTACGGATGGCTCTATCCTCATCCTCCGTTGCCGGTGATAATTGAATCTATGAGTGTATCGAGTCGTGCCTGCCCTCCATTCTCCGTTGCCGGCAATTATTGGTATGTCCGGTTCTTTGTAGTGTTGAAAATAAGCATGTCGATTATGCAAGAGTCCGACGGCAAGTCGTAAAAAACGATGTGCATGGTTTCCGTATATTTCGCATGATTTTTGGTGATCAAACTCGAATATTTGTCGAGGGGTTACATATGAATGTGCCGTCATATAAGAAATTATGTGCGCTTCCTGTTTGTGCTTTTCTCGGAATTCTTTAAGGTTCACAATTCTGTAATTGTATTCTTAAGCGATATATATTAGTCACAATTCTTTGTATTCTTATTATTCCTACACTAATCATAATTCTTTAATTCTATTCTTAAGCGATATATATTAGTCACAATTCTTTGTATTATTCTTTAATTGTATTCTTAAGCGATATATATTAGTCACAATTCTTTGTATTAGAAGAAGAAGAATCCTACATTAATCAAGCGATATATATTATTATTATAATACATATTGTATACTAATTGAGCTCTAAATATGATCACTCTTTTTTCCTAATCCTATTTGTTTCTCTTCGCATGCCTACACTCAAGAAAAATCCCACATTAATTGTTTCTCTCACCATCCAAGACCACCGAAGAACGCATCTTTGCCATCCTCAGCCGCAAGCCCCTGCCGGAATCCTCCGACCGAGAGCCCCTCCAACAACAGTACGCATATTTTGCTCGTGTTTGCCGGAAATTCAGGAGAGATTTACCGCTGTTATAGATAGGTTGCACTTTCGCTTGAAGCCTTGAATAGTTGAATGTAAGTTTCATGAGTATACAATATATATAGATGCAACAATTCATTATATTTAAATTGTTCTATAATGTATACATACGTAAAAGGTGCTACATATCACACAAATGGTAACACTGAATGAATCATTCAAATTATAAAAATTAAAAAAAAATAACAGATCTAATTATATGTTTGTTCAAGTAGATAACCGACCTTATTATGTTATTCTTAAGTGATGGACTGGATGATTTTGTAGATGCAGATTTAGCAAGACCACCTTCACTTTCCAATTTTAGCCAGGTTATTATCCGAATGACTTTTGGGCAGAAAAGCAAGTCACTTATCATAGGAGATGATTAACAGAAGAAGATATTATTATTTTGATTGGTCTATTAGTTAATTGTTTCGTAGTATTTTTATTGTTTGAAATCCTATCCTTCACCTTATTCCCTTAAAAAAAAGGATTCATACATAAATATTACTCCCTCCGTCCCAATAAAAGTGGCCACTTTTTTTTGAGCACGGAGATTAAGAAATTGAGTGTTATATGTTTTAATAGAGTGTGGCCTACAATTGTTGACCAAATTAGTGAGTAATTGTTGACTTAATTAAAGTAATTTTGGCATTTTTAGAAAGTGGCCTACAATTGTTGACCAAATTAGTGAGTAATTGTTGACTTAATTAAAGTAAACTTTTGCTATTTTTAGAAAGTAGCCACTTTTAATGGGACACCCAAAAAGGAAATGTGGCCACTTTTATTGGGACGGAGGGAGTAGTTAATTGTTTCGTAGCATTAGGAAATATTATTATTGAGTATTACTTACACTTTAGAAGGGGAAGATGATTTCCTATATATACTCCAACAGCAAATATCCATGTGTAATAATTGGGTGTCACAATTTTATGTTTGCTATATATATATATATATATATATAGGGTTAGGTTCAATGAAAAAGGCCTAAATGTAAGAAAGAAGAGAGAATTAATCTCATCCGTTGATCTTATCTAATCTAACGGACATGATTTATTAACGCCATGTTCAACGGATTTTTTCGTTGAACATTCGTGAACATATACAATATTTTTGGGGGTTCTGGGTTTCGCTCATCCGTTGATCTTATCTAATCTAACGGACATGATTTATTAACGCCATGTTCAACGGATTTTTTCGTTGAACATTCGTGAACATATACAATATTTTTGGGGGTTCTGGGTTTCGACCCCCCATATGTTCAACAAAAAAATCCGTTGAACATGGCGTGAATAAATCATGTCCGTTAGATTAGATAAGATCAACGGATTAGATTACTTCTCTCTTCTTTCTTACATTTAGGCCTTCTTCATTGAACTTTAGCCTATATATATATATATATATATATATATATATATATATATAGGGAAGGGATCAAAAAAGAATGCTAAATGTAAAAAGAATAAGGAATCAAATCCGGCCCTTTATTGTTTTAAATCCTACGGCTGATGATTAAGAATTTATATTACAGCTATAAATCAATGAAAGGTTATTTTTGTCCTAATCTAATTAACACTACCGTAAATATCTATCATTTATATGGCAAATCTTTTTCTTTCCTTAAACTTAGGTAAGGTTATTTTAGCTAGGTATTAATGTTTGAGATAACTCTTTATGTAGTGATTAAATTTTCTTCAGCATTTTCGTATCTTCCTCAACCCAGCCTCACGCATTATCGTCAGCAATTGAAGAAAAACATTTTATTCAGCATTTTCGTATTTTCCTTATTCGCACAACTTGAAAGTTTATTCAGTTTAATATGTGAAATTATTCAGATTAGTTAAATGTTAATTCAACAGAGTCTGTATTTCATATTTTACGTTATTTATGGTTTTTTTTCACAATTATTTTATATACTCGAATTCATGAATTCATCCAAATTTTTTATTTGTTTAAATTATTTTAATGTGTATTCAAAAATTAATATTATGTGAATAAATAATAGAATCTTCACCTAATTTATATTTTTATTAGTCCAGCAATTAATTATTCATAATTTAACTCTTAATTGCTTAAATAAAATTAGTAATTCATGTAGCATTTTATTTTTTTCATTATTTCAAAACCTGTACATATTAATTTGGTTCTTTGTGTGATAATAAATAATTATATTGTATTTGAATATTGTTCAAAACGTACCCAAATAAGTAACATTATTCATGAATATATCGTATTCGAATATTGTTCATGACGTTCTGAATAAAAATCATATTTATGCGAATAAGGATAATAGTTTGCTGAATAATTTATATGATACTAATAAATTGTGAATAAGGAAACTATTTTGTTGAATAAAGTAGCATTTTTCATGAATAAATCATGAATTAACTCGTATTTTTCATATGATGTAAAACCTCCCTGGATACCATGAAGATCAAAGCTCGGTATGACTTCAGCTGATATTATGCTAGTTAATAATCTAAATAATACATAAGCTAACTGCATAATTCACTAAAATTATAGTGAATAATATTGAAAATTCATCGAATAACACTTTGTTATTAATCGAATAAGTAAAACAAGAAACTGAATAAATTAACTAATAAACGAATACACTATAGATATGTACAGTATAGTGAATATGTCACTATAAGATGTTGAACAAAATTACAAATTTTCTGAATAGAAAACAAATATTATACAAATCCAATATTTCATATTCACATAACACAATTCGAGCACAGGCATCAACACAAGCATCGAGCTCGGAAACACCGCATACTGTAATGCAAGTATCTGATATGGGATCCTTGGCGAAGGCTCCTACTTTCTTCAACATCCTCTTCGATGTTCAAACTCTCTCACACACAAAAACTACAGCCCATCAACAAATCTGCTGCAATGACACATCAGATCATCCCTTCAACTAATATACAGCACAGATTCATATCAAACAAAAATCAAGCAAGAATTTTAACCATTTATCTAAGCAAGCACCAATAATCATTGAGTTCCGAGTATCAGACAACCTGCAATCTCCATATTCATTCACATCACCATTTTTTTCCTTCTTCATTTAGAAAGTCGCCAGTTTCGGGAAAAGTTTCAACATCACGAACGAAGATTTTGATAACTGTAGAGATGTGAGCTTAGCATTTAGAAGGGAATCGAAATCTACCTGTACCCGTCAAATCAGAAGGTGAACGGTGAACCTCGCCGATTTCATGACCCAGGATCGACGGAAATTGAGGATATAATCCGGCTTCGGTGACAGCCTGCAGTCCCGACGGCGGCGGCGTTTTCAGGCAGAGGTCGTACCGACGAGTGGATGAAATCCGGACACGCCGCGGCGCCTTCAGATGCGCGCGATGACTAGTTACTGATCTTGGACCGCGGCGGCGGTTGGCGAAAGTGCAGGGAGGCGCCGGACTTAGGTGGAGCGACGACGTCGCCGGATTACAGAACGAAGAGGCGACGACGACGAATCTTGAAGAGATGAATTCGCGTCTGATGTAGGGTTTCTGAATTGAGTGGAGATGGTTTGCAAAAGTCGTGGGAAGGGAGAGAGAAAGTGGGGGGAAGATGGTTTGGTGGATGAAAGTGGGGGTGAAAGTAAATGTCCTAATTTAATGGAGTTAATTTAGGAATTCACAGTTTTCTGAATAGACAAAATGTCTAACATACCCCCAACGTTTTTATATATGATTTTTAAAGTTATTCAGTAAAAAAAAATGTAGATTAATTATTAATTAGTGCTAATCTGGACCATTAATTTATTCAGATCCTATGGTAAGGATTAATTCCTTATTCTTTATACTAAGGGGATTCTTTGTAGATCCTCTCACCCTATATATATATATATATATATATATATATATATATATTTGATTCAAACCTCAATATTACAGGTTTTTTTTTTCTTTGTGCTAAAGTATGAGTGCTCGGAATTTTTCATCCACATCAAACTCCCTTCCAGGTAAAAAAAAAAAAAAATTAAATATATAATGTCAATATAGCATGATCAATCTCAAACATGTGTCCTTAACCTGCATCTTAATTTCATGAGTTGGTTTTTTTTTTTTTTTTGGCTTATTTTTCTTATGATTTTATATTATAGCTACAGAGGTATATCGACAAAGAAGACTTTCACAAATGAAAAGGAAACGTTCGAAATTAAAACAACAGAATTCATGTGATATCAATAGTAAGTAATACAATGTTTTCAGAATAACATTTATTTATAGAAAAATATTTTTTTATTAAATTTAATTTTTTTTTGTTTATGCATTCAGGTTCTATACTAAATGAATTAAAAAAGGTGTTTGATTGCACTTATTGCGGAGCTACAAAATTTCAATACGAGCCTCCTACTTTTTGTTGGGATAATGGAAAGGTTATACTTCCATTTTCTGAAATTCCCGAAGAATTATATGAATTGTTTACATGTGAATCACAAGAAATTATGGATTTCCGAAGAAATATCCGCTCATACAATTCTATATTCTCATTTACTTCATTTGGAGTGAAATTGGATAAAGAGCTTGCATCTTCAAGACAAGGAATTTATTCTTTCCGAGCACAAGGAATGGTTTATCATGATCTTCCGGGATTGACACCACAAGATTCAACCCCTGGCTTTTTTCAATTATATTTTTATGAAACATGAAGTGAGGTAGAGAACAGAATGAACATAATGCAAAATCAAAATATCTCAGAAACAGTAGTGAAGAAGATCATAAAAATTTTGGAAGTCAATCCATATGCAAAAGTTTTTCGAAGATTGAAAGATTATCCTTCAATGGATAATGTTCAACTACATATTTCAAAAGATGTGAACTTATTAGATCAACGAGTATATAATTCTCCACATGCAGATCAAGTTGCAGCTATATGGGTCGAAGGTAATAATGATAACATACCATTTGAGCGAGATATTGTGGTTCATGCTCATTCGGGTGAGAGACATAGAATAAAACATTATTATGGATGTTATGATCCATTGCAATATCCACTCCTTTTTCCAAGAGGCGAAACAGGTTGGCATCAAAACATCAAAAAGATAATTGCAACAACACCTTTCGTTCGTAACAATAATCTCAATACTACTTCATCACTATCAACAAGTATGAGTGATGATGATATCATCTCCAGAGAAGAACAAGGTATTTATATTTTGCTAAGTTTTATATATAATTCTCACGTTAAAGTTATTTTCGATTGCTATCTTATTTAAGTATTAAGTTATGAAAATTATTATATGGATTTATTATAAAACAAAACTTAACATTAATGTTATTATATATCATGAAACTATTAGACTTGCCAATGAAATTCTAATACATAAGCAATTACGATGAAGACAAAGCATTAATTTGAATAAAATTGAAAGAGTAATGTGATGTTGACATCATAAACCACAACACCAATTGCACATAATATAGTTATTTTCAAGTAGAATAACCCCTGGAGTAACCTTGTAATCAGCTAAATGATATAAAAGCACAATTTATCTAACATATCTTTCTCCTGTGATATAGATAAAATCACTAATTATTGACTCCCACTAACAAAACACTTGTGCATAACTTTTCCCCACTTAGCGATTACACCATAGTTGAATGCCAAATAAAGAAGGCCAAAACAAACAAAACCTACTTAATTCCAACACATATGATGATTTTAGTCCTAAACCGGGGAAAACATATAATAAGATCCACACCTTTCACAAGACAGAGGTAACATACCCTCTCAATATAATGTGCTTCACAGGCTCTACACACCTATGAATTAAGGTCACTAACATTTCTTGCTCCATAGCATTCTTGATGAACGGCTATTTGACATATGAAATTAACACTGAAAAATCAATATCCTATTCATCACCTCAAGGAGTAATTTTGAAGAAAAGACACGTACGTCTTTAAACAAAAACAAATAGAGCTAAGCTGCACAAATACCTAATAGAAATGATAATTTTGTTGAAGTCCCAATCTTCGACCCACCAACAAACTGCACACCTCTGTGTTGTCCACTTTGCACAAACAGGTACATAGTGCCTTATCATGTCAAAAATAGCCAAATTATAATTTATACTGCAGTGGATAGAGTAGAAGAGATATCTCAGCATTCAGCACATCATGAACATTAAAGAGAACCTTGTAGGAAATTAAGCAACTTCTGCTTCCGCACTTTAATAGAATGTTGTTTAATAGATTTAGCAGGAACAAGGCTACGTTCATGATACTCGGCCATTTGTAACATCTATAAAAGGAAAGAACTCAAGAACTGGCATGTCATGGCAATTTCAATAACTACTAAATAAGCACATCTTCTATCAGCAATCACCTAAACTGGATATAGCATATACATACAGCTACAACCTTTTCAAATGTGCTCGAGGAAAATAGATAGAATACTAAAAGAAAGATTAGCTTCAAGAACACAACCATTGCTCGAGAGGTAGCAATGAGCCCTTCACCCTGACATTTTTTTTTTTGTGAAACCATATCTTCCTCCTTTCTGTAAAGCCAATGCATACACTTTAATTAGAACATTAAATAACATAAAGAAGATACTTAAGCTACTGCCATGTTTATATCATTACAGATACATAGCTCAACTTGGTAACTCTGACATTGTCTTCTGTCTTCAACTCTTTTTGATTTCAATAAATATTTTATGATGTATTCTTTCAATTTTACAGGTGTCATGAGGCAAAATAATAAGAACGTATCATGTCGAGAATATATTTACTATAAGCTACTGTAGGCAATTAAATTTATAGCCTATTAAATCCTGCCATGTGGAAATTATAAATTAAATATGAAAATATATATTTTATTTTATATTTTGGGATTAAATTAAATATTATTCCAAGATTAAATAAATATATAATTGATATTTGATTATATGGATTTATTGACCAATCAGAAATTGACATGTGGAAAATCTACATAAAATATTAAATATTTTATGTAGATAAATATCAATTTTGAGGAGCCAATCAAATCGCGCCACCTCAGCCCTAAAAGCCCAATATGACAGGCCAAAGCCCGCAGCCCACTCCATTCTTCACCTATAAATATGGGTCATTTGTGGAGTAAAAAAGACACAGAAATCATTTGAGAGCTCAAGTATTGAAGGAGTAATTCTCTACGACGAAGTCATCTCCAACGATCAAGGCGTTCTGCAAATAAGATCAAAGAGTTCTTCATCAAATTCATCCAAGTCAACGTTTGATTCAGAAATAAGGTGGAAGCCCTCTGAATTGGCGTTATCAAATCAAATTCAAGTCAACATTCAAGTTCAAGGAGATCAAGAAATTATATTTCCCTCCAAGGATTTGAAGAAGCTTGAAGAGGAGAATCAGAGGATCAAAGTAGAGAATCGCAACCCGCAACAAATTCATTTCAATCCACATATTTTGGATTTGTACACATTTTTGTATTTCATTTATTGAATACAATAAAATTTGTGTTTACAGCTACAAATCAGAAATACAAAGGAATCCGTACTTTTATTAGTAGGAAGATTGTTACAACAATTTGTTCACTTTTAATTATTTTTAATGATACAAGAATCAATTTATGGAAATCAGTCTTTGGGAAGATATGGCCATAAGTGAAGGAGATAATTAAGCTACAAAAAGTTTTAGAGCAAAATCCAATTATTGTCATCACAAATGTCGCTGTAAAAAAGTTTTTAGGTAAATCATGCACAACTAAAATTTTAATTTATATATTACCACCATTAATAACAAAATACATTTAATTTCTATATATATTAGAACCATAAATAACAAAATACATTACATGTCAGGTGCTTTGCAATTGCAAAGCACAGTGAGATCCGTATTACAAACTTCACCAGAATGTCTAGAGATTAAACATATGGAGCAAAGGCATGGAATAAATAATGGAAACTGTTCTTTTAATTATTTATTTTATATTTTATTAATATAGTAATCCAATCAATCATTTAACTTGTCTTATTCTTATGTCGTGAATGCAGATCCTATGAAACTTATGATCCATTAAGGATAACAGCATAAAAAATGATTCAAAAAATGACAAATGCAAAGGAAGTGACGTTGAAAGACCTTAAAGAAAATCAGCATATGTTGGTGAAGGTACTACATAACAAATTGAACATGCATTCCCTATTCTCCTTCGCAGAATAATCTTTGCAAATGATTAGTTGCTTATTTCTTTTATTTTTCGTTTATCTATACTTATATATTAATTGAGATTTATTATTTTATTTATCACAATTTTCTATTTTGATCTTTCAGGAATCTTACTATTGTTTTATGGGAATAGTTCAAGAGGTCGAAAATAAAGCATCAATATGGTATAATTCATGTAAAACGTGCTCAACATCATGCCCAAAGAATGCTGAAACTACAATATGCAAAAAATGCAATGAGGAGGTTGTTGAGACAACACCGAGGTAAAGACAATAGTACAAACACATAAAAATTTAATAAAAAAATAGATGTCATTATTATTAATATTTTTAACATACAATTCCAGGTTTAGAATAACCTTAAATGTTATACAAGGAGATTATGATGCAAATATTACAATGTTCGATGAGGTTGCAGCAGTATATGTAGGATGCTCGGTGGATGAGTATATTTCATCAATCAGTCACGTAAGTTTTAATTTTTTTCATCAATAGTCTTTGTCAAAATAACAAGTACTATCAATTTTTAAGAAATTTACTCATGATGATAATTTAAATATCTAATTTCCCAGGATGAAAACGATTCTGCATACTATAGACGTCTGGCCGCTCCAAATTCAACAGAAATACGGTTTATGACTACTATAAAGCATGCAAAACTTGATGATAGGGGAAAGCTAAATCTTATAGCAAGTGCAATCCAGAAGATAGAATGTGACCCGATGAATGCTGTAATGAAGTCGATGGTAACATCAATTGAAGAAACAAAAGATCATGAAGAAGGAAGGGAAGAAATAGTTAAGAAGGCACCCAAGACAAAACAAAAAAAGGGAAACAAAAAAATAGGCAAGAAGGCCATGTCAAATGAAGTGGGAGAAATCAAAACAACAACTAAAAAGACCAAGCAAATTGGAGCGGTGGAGTTACAAGTGCAGCCTCATGAAGTGCAAGGAAGGGGAAAACGAAAAATCACAAAAAAAGTTCTTGATGATTATATTGACATTACAAGCGATGAAGATGAAGATGATGATGATTGCACATTGAATAATTTTATCTCTGAAAGCAAAAATAAGAGAAAGAAATTTTCTCCACCCATCAAAGTCAAAGTAGAGAAGATTTGATGTGAATATAGATTCACATTTAATAGTACTTTAGACTAATTAGTAGTTGACGTATTTGCTTTTACTTTTTAATTTTTTTCATACAAGCAATATTTGACTTTTTAAAATTAAATAGGTATATCAAATTTATTCACAATCATTTTTATAATTATATTTTGAGTATTGCATTAAATATGATATTAACTTTTAGCATAATATTATACTATCAAGCATAACACGTGCAACGCACGTTTCCTCTACTAGTACATCCAAAATTACTATAATTTATAAGGACGGGAAAAAATGAAAGAGTTTTGCTTTGTGTGAGAAAGTCTTATTGTTCAATGTAATTATTCAAGTTCATATTTAATTAAAGTAATATATGTAATTACAAACACCAACAAAATTAAAATTTAACTATTGAAATATATTCCATTTTTATTGTTCAGCCCAAAACAAAGTCCATTTTTTTAAAAATGGACTTTCATGAAGAAATAATTTAATTTAACCTCCGGTGAAACGCAATATTAAATTATGTAACGTTATTTTTTTTTTTTTTTCTGATTCTCTGACATGTGATCTAAATCCTTTTTTGTAATGTTATTTTTTTTCTTAATGTTTATACATTAAAAAAAAAAAGATTATATACAAGTAAAAGCGAATGAAAAATGTTGTTGCGTTATCATGTAGCGCACCAAAATTGTGATGAGTGGCACAGGGCTTCAAACTCTTCACCTTCGTCTTCGTCTCCGTCTTTGTCTCCGTCTTTTTCTCAACCTCAAGTCTTCGTCTTCGTCTTCGTCTTCGTCTTCGTCTTCTCAGTCGGGCCAACATTTGTATGGAACACGAGAGAGTAGGGATAGAAATAACATCTAACCACGACTTGACACAAAACCTCAAGTCAAGCAAGTCTTGTACGTAATATTTGTGTGTATATATATATATATGATGGTTATTGGATGCACTTATTAGCTACTTAATTATCATAATACAATCATAATTAGCAGCCATCGAGAAAAAGCTTTCTTGCATTTTGCAGTATGCATTCCTAATTACCATAATTGCCTTCCCAATGCTTTCTTCTGAAGCCAAATCCAAACAACCTCTGAGCCTTGCAACTGATCAAACAGCCCTTCTTTCACTCAAACATATATCTCTTTTACTTGCAACTAATTGGACCAACTCCACCTCCGTCTGCAGCTGGATTGGCGTCACTTGCAGCTTCCGCCACCACAGAGTTGCTGCCTTGAATCTCTCCAACATGGCTCTCTCCGCCACCATTCCTCCACAGCTCGGACACCTCTCCTTCCTCGTCTCGCTCGACCTCTCCAATAACCTTTTCTATGGAGATTTGCCACACCAACTGTCTCTCCTTCGCCGTTTGAAGTTCATATCTTTCCAACTCAACAACTTCACTGGAGACATCCCTCCGATATTGGGTCAGTTACCAAAATTAGAGCACTTGAATTTAAGCAGCAACAGCTTCATAGGTTCCATCCCAAAATCTCTCTCAAACCTCACAAACCTACAATTTCTTGACTTATCTTCCAATTCTCTAAGTGGAGAGATTCCAAAAGAGTTTGGGAGACTTCAAAGTCTACAAACTCTATCAGTTCAATTCAATCGTCTATCCGGTGCTATACCATCAGCCATATTCAACATCTCAACCCTTGTAGTTATAGCATTGAGAAACAATGAATTGAGTGGAAGTCTTCCAACAGACATGTGCAGTAATCTTCCATTTCTTGCTGGGATTTATCTTTCTAACAATCAGCTGAGTGGCGCGATTCCCACAAATCTATCCCAATGTTCACGACTTGAGTATTTGAGCCTCTCTTACAACTCTTTAAGTGGGGAGATACCTTCAGAAATCGGCTACTTAACATCTCTTCAGATTCTATATCTTGGTGGTAACAATTTGAATGGTATATATATGGTTCAAGTTCTTCTCACATAAATTTGTGTATTAAATGAGATTTGATTAGTTTCATGAAACTTTTTTTGCCAGGAATACTACCACATGAGATTGGCCGTCTTCAAAGTCTGGTTACTTTTGGTGCTGAACAGAGTGAGATTGCGGGCTCAATTGATTTCAATATTTTCATGAATATGTCTTCTCTGCAAACCTTAATACTATGGCGTAACAAATTCACGGGGAACCTTTCAAGGGATGTCGGGAATATTACCATGCTAACAGAGTTATACCTCTCGGAAAACCATTTTACAGGTACAACAGAGTAATTTTCATGTAAATTATCTGTTTCGCTACAATATATATGTGTTTTTAGCTACAGATTGGAAATCTCATGTTTTGCAGGGCTTATTCCCACTGAATTTGGCCAACTTTACTATTTGGAGAACTTATCACTACAGTTGAACAGCTTGAGTGGTTCGATTCCATATGAGCTCTTTAACATTTCAACTCTTCGGATTCTTGGACTTGTCGGCAATGCTCTGTCAGGGGTTCTTCCAACCCATTTATGCCATGCTTCTCCCTCTCTCGAAGAACTTTATCTTGGCCGAAATTCTATCACTGGAGCAATACCCAACTCCATCTCTAACTGTTCTCAACTCACAATTCTCACACTTAATAACAACAAATTCAGTGGTTATATACCTACTCATCTCGGCAACCTAAGACTTCTTCAAAGTCTTCGACTACATAGAAACAATCTTACCCAGGCACCATCTTCTTCCTTCATTACTTCATTGACAAATTTCAAGTCTCTAACTCGTTTGTCAATTGATGATAATCCTCTAAATGGTGTCATTCCAGCTTCTGTCGGGAATTTATCTTCCTCGCTTTCAATATTCACCGCCGGCAACTCCAAATTCAGTGGCAGCATTCCTGTTGACATAGGCAATCTAAGCAATATGATGGTATTAGATTTTTCTGGGAATGAGTTATCTGGTAATATTCCACTAACTATAAGCCATTTGCATCAACTTCAAGGATTACGTATGTCTGATAACATGTTGGGAGGCTCAATACCACATGCTATATGTGATCTATTTAGCCTCAATACTTTAGTTATGAGCAAGAATCAATTTTCAGGCCCAATTCCTAAATGTCTGGGAAATGTCTCTTCTTTAAGAAATCTTTATCTAGACTCCAACATTTTGAATTCAAGCATACCATCAAGCTTATGGGGCCTAAAAGATTTGATCAAATTAGACTTGTCCTCAAATTCATTAAATGGGTCACTACCTCTAGAGATGAGTAACTTAAGAGCAGCGATCTATATAAATGTAGCAATGAATCAGTTGTCAGGGTCAATTCCCAGCACTATTGGGAAGTTGCAGAATTTGGTTAATCTGTCTTTGGCAAATAATAGACTAGAAGGTTATATGCCTGTGTCTATGGGAAGCATGATCAGTTTGGCAAATCTCGACTTATCGTACAACAACCTCTCTGGTTCAATTCCAAAGTCTTTAGAAGCACTTCAACACCTCGACTACTTTAATGTCTCTTTCAATAGTTTAAGTGGAGAAATTCCTAATGGAGGTTCTTTTAGAAACTTCACTATGGATTCTTTTAAGGGTAATGAGGCATTGTGTGGAATCCCCAAGTTCCATGTCCAAATTTGCTCTTCAACTAACCACAGATCAAAGAGAAAGAAGGTGGAACGAACTTCATTTATTGTTTTCGGGCTTGTGGCTTTCATCTCGATTGTTGCTCTGGTCTTTATAATTGTCAGAAACAAAAGGAAAGTTAAGACGACTGGAGAAGTTGATGAGTTGATATTCATTGTGCCGGAAAGAATCTCTTATTATGAACTGCTGCAAGCAACGGAAAGATTCGATGAAAGTAATTTACTTGGCATTGGGAGTTCTTGCTCTGTTTATAAAGGAATTCTTAACAATGGGAAGGATATCGTTGTCAAGGTGTTTAATATGCAGCTAGAAGGTATTTCAAGAATATTTGATGTCGAATGTGAGATACTACGTAGCATTCGACACAGGAATCTGACAAGCGTCATAAGCAGTTGCTCCAATCACTACTACAAAATTTCACATACATAACACTCAATACATAACGGTTTTTTTAAAAAACCGTTATGTATGAGCGCACTTTTAGGTATAGATAACGGTTTGACAAAAAACCGTTATCTATGTAGTGTTATCCATACTCATAGACAACGGTTTAAGTTAATCCGTTATCTTTGTGCGTTATCTATTAGTCCCATAGATAACGGTACTACAAAACCGTTAAGCCGACCGTTATCTATGAGCATGTTTTTATAACGGTTTTTTGGACGTTAAGAAAAACGTTATATAAGTGTTATGTATAATCATATTTATTTTTATTAATTTTTTTTAATTTTTTTTAAACCCATATTATTTTATATTAAAATATAATTCCCCCAAATCCTTTCTTTCTCTCTCTCGTCTAATTCCCCCAAAACGTCACTCTCTCTCTCGTCCTCCCCCTAACCAGCGGCGCCACCCAAAACCACCAAACCCTAACTCTCTCTCTCGGCCTTCCCCAAGTCCGCCATGCCTCTGCGGGTCAGCAAAGGATGATGGCACCGTCGAACTCGCGTGCAACGCGGATGAGGCGGTTCCATCAAGGGAACGCCGAAGGCTAGGGCACATCGATGCGAAGCAAGGAAAAGGAGGATGTTATCGGCGGCAGCTGGTCGCTGGCTTCACGAAGATGACGGCTATGCCTTGTCAGCCTCGCCGGAGTTAGAGGCGGCGGTGGCAGCGGATTTGAAATTTTGGGGAAAAAATTAGGGCTCATGTGTGTGCGTAAGTACGTTCTGGAGATACGGGGGTAGAGACGATGGGAGGCGCGATGATGGCGGTGACCGTGGCAGCCGGCAGCGGCTGACGCCACCGGAGAAGAGGGAGAGGCGACCATGGTTTGGGGTAATTCAATATTTTTTTTTTCTTCCTTTTGTTACCAGTTAATTGGAGCTTCTAGATTCCTCGCTGTTCAGCAGCGTCGTGCCCTCGCTTATGCCCGCCTCAAACGGTATTCTTTCTCTCTCTCCGAATTATCCTCGATTGTATTTGCACTCAGTTTGTGTGTGCAAGTAGTATACTGGAGTGTGAAGGAGCAAACATCCATGGATGAGTGGTTATGTGTCTAAGAAAGAAATTGAGTTCTCAATGTTTCTAATCTCTGATTCCTAGATTGTGAATTTTTCCTTATTCTAGTTTGGTCCAGAAGTCAATATTTGCCCTGCAACTATTAACTTAGATATGCTTTGGTTTGCTCCAGTTGTTTATAGCATTTCTATTTCACCTCAAATTCTTTGTTTTGTACGCAGGGGTTTTGAAGACTATAGGGTTTCAGGAGGTGAATTAGCTTATCAGCAGCTTTGTTTTGTGTATCAGTTATGAACGTAATTGACCTTAATTTTTTCTTTGGATTCTAATGGTTGGTGTTGTACAAAGTGAATTTTGTGGTGGGGAGTGGGAGATATTATTTGTTGAGAATTTGAAGGTTTGATGAGGGAGCTGGAAAACACTTCACGTAATTTGGATCTGTGAGCTGGTTGTTTTGTTGTAGATTTAACTTTGCTTCAAAATGAAATAAGGAACCGAGCCCTAAGTTTCTTCTTCACTGCAGACTATTGCTGCTGCCGCGGGTATAACCAATTTGCCATGGGTATAAATTTCTTCTTCACTGGAGTGAATATAAGAGTAAGACTCAATCTCCTCATATAACCAATTTGCCATGGGTATAAATTTCACTCAAATTGCATAATCTCTTCATTATGTTGTTTTCTTTCCTGAAAGTTCTATATTGTCTGTTTTCCATGTTTCCCCTATTAGGTAGAATTGAGCGATAGGAGGGAGTAAACTGAGATAGAATGATCACCTTGAATGTTTGTTTTGGTGGGATGTGTTATTTGCTCCATATACAAGCAACAATTTTCAGTGGAATCCAGCTGTACGTCATGAAAAATATTGTCATCTCATATCGACTTGTATCTTGTATTCTTGTTAAGTTGTTGTTCACTTGTTTGCAGTGTGACATCATCTAATATGTTTGATCTAACGATTTTGTCCTGCATATGTTTTAAGAGTGTGGCGATTTCTTTCTTTGGTGGTTGATCTTTATGGAAAATAAGTTTATCCTATGAAGTACAAAGGATTATTAGAAAAGTGAAGTAGTATTGTGTGGTTGTTATCAGACTTGTTTGTGAGGCACAGGCTCATTGAGATTTGAGAATGTTTTTGTTCAGTTAAATTGAAGCCACTCTCTTCTATATGGGGTATGAACTGTTCAATGGAGTTTATTGCATATGATGGGTATGCCAAAATTTCCATTAAAGAGATCCCTAGTTTACCAGGAATCTGAAGTTTCTACATTAAGTTATTAATAGCTGCATGTAATGCTCTTTAATGTCCAAATGGCTATTTTTCTGTTCATTTGAGTATAAATCTGCAATTATTCAGACCCATACAGTTTCTTCCCTTTCCCTAAAATAAATATTTATTCATTAATAAGACCAATATCTTGTTGTAATATGGTGGGATTGTTTATACTTCAAGTGGAGAAGTACTCCATGTATAATAGCATTGCAAATTGGGTCAAGACTTTTGACCATATGTTTTTCTTTCCCTGGGGCACAGAGGGGGGGTTATCTTTCCTTCTTCTTTTTGGTAATTTTTTTGAAATGTTTTTATTGTTTTCAATCTAAATCTCAATGATTTTTGCACAGCTTCAGGAGAGACAAACTCATTTGAGTCAGTTCCTGATCTTGAAAAGTCCATGTACACAGAAATTGATGGATTTCCTTGTGTCCGTCTACTCAACCTTTCAGGGGAAATTGGTTGCTCAAGTTGGTACTTCTGTCAAAGCACTCATGATAAATGTATCTAACATATTATTAAACCCATTTGCTAATGAAAATTTGCATTGTAGATCCTGCACGTGAGAAAGTTGTCGCACCAATTGTTAGATTTAAGAATTCAAAGGAGTTGACTGGACCAGCAGCAGTCCTGGTCTCTTTAGATGAATTTGAAAGCGTGCTGTCAAGGCATGTAATTGTTTCCTTCTTTTGCATGCCTGAAATTTCTTGTTACACAATAATATATTTCTTACAATTTGGTTTATAGAAATATCTTTGTAGGAAACTTTTTGGGCTATGTGATCCATGTGCAAGTGATGTGGAGAGTTAAAAGATAGAATGCAAAGGGAAAAGGATAAAATCCAAACATATTGTTTTCCCTCTTTCATATCTGTCTGAGTAAACTTAGTTTTTGGCTCTTCATGAACCTCTCTGCGCAAAAGCTGTGATCATGAGAGGTCAAGCTTGTTATGTGCATGTGTGCATGTGCATGTTATTTGGGGTTTATCTATAAATTTTTCTGTTTATTAGTTGGGCTGATGTCAGGAATCCATCCTTTAAGTTGATTTTATTTGTTTTCCTTGTTCCAGAGTATCAAAAGACTTAGATTTTGCTAGTAAAGTGGCCGGCATATTTGTTGAATCAAGAAGTCAGGTTCAAAATGGTTTAAAGGGTATGTGGATCCATCAATTTTGTTTAGTTTGGGGCAGGTTAAAATTTCTTTGATAATATAACCTATCATATTTTACCTTTCAGGATTTTCTCCAGATGTCAAATTTCCACAGGCAGAATTTGCTCCATATACAAGCAACAATTTTCAGTGGAATCCAGCTGTACGTCATGAAAAATAATGTCATCTCATATCGACTTGTCTCGAGTTATTCATTTGTTTCTGAAAGTGTTAAGAAAAATGTATCATTTATGCTATTCCTTGAAGTAAATTGAAGTTTATGATTGCAATTTCAGAAAGTGGTATAGAAATCTTTTGAAACTAGATATAAACTGTACCTGCTTGATCATCCTTCGGAAAGGACTACACACTAAGCTTAGAAGGTGCATCAGAGGTTTCGATTTGATTGATTAATTGTTAGTTTATTCCTTTTTCTTGTGGCTGTGATCAGGCTTTTTGAATTTCTCTTTTCAGTTACTACCTTTTTCTCCATCCTGTTTTGCATTAAGTGCCTATTTTGTCCATGTAAAGACAGGAAATGCTGCAACTCAAATCAAAATCCACTCATTTGCTTGTATGGTAAACTATATTCGAACTGTTTTCGACATCATATATTTTGGACTTTGAAAGCCCATACTGTAGGAAATATATACAGAAGAAATTTCTGTACGGTTTACTGTTCAGTGGCTAATGTACAACTAGGCTGCTTCTTTCTTTGTTTCTAAATAACTCTAGTAGTCGTAGATAATCTTGTGAGCATTTTATGAACCTCCTGACACCATTTTGGCTTCGAGCTAAATTAGCTTTCAATTTAGTTTCTTATGGAATATCATGTGATGCAATATCTTGAGATATAATTCTAGTGAAATTTGGTTGAGGCAGAACCGCAGAAACATTGCAGGAAACATGAAGGAACCAATTTGAAATTGATTAAATTTGGATGAGTAACAATTGTTGGTGCGGTTGAGCACATAGCATGTTTAGGCTGCAGTGTTACTCCTCTCTCCATGATTTTCTAGCATGTTCACTTCTTCCAAACTAATTACCACTGTTGCGCCTCAGCAGGGATCTGGAATCATATGGAAGGCTTATAATTTTCCAGTGATTTTGCTCTCTGAGACCAGCACATCTATCTTGCAACAGGTATTTGGGATTCAAAATATATAATATCTTACCATGTTTTTGTTTAGAAAAAAAGTTATCCCTCCCACAGAAGAAGAAGAAGAAGAGAAATTGATATTGCAGAAGATCCCACTTCAGAAAATGATGGTGGAGATAAGTTAGTATTTCCTATGTGGCCATACTTTGCTTGTTTTCGTGAGATTCATTCTCATTTTTTGCATCATTTAGGTTAATTAATTTGTGATCTGTATGTTTCATGACAGTGGCAAAATGTGGTTTAAAGAATATGAGTAATGATGTGGAGCGATGCTTGTCCTTGGTAAGATTCTGATATCTGCATTATGCTGTAAATGTGAATTTCCTATATTTTAATCTAATCACCATGCGTCACTACAAGTTATTTTACTATGTTGAAATAGTTTTCCTAGGCAGTCTGCAAAGCTTCCAAAAGCTAAGCTTCTACTCCCTGTCTTTATCGTAAGAATTGTGATTTGTTTGACTCTGAAGGATGTCGGAACTAGAGGAATATTTTCCAATCTCTTCCATCATTTACTATTTCACAATTTTTCCTTGACAAATTTTGCAGAAGCATCAGTTAATTATTTAATTTATTTTTGTGAAATATTGCCTTTTAGTGCGCATAAGAGAGAATGCGTGGACTCATATCTAATATAATTAGACTTTCAAAACAGGAGAACCAGTAAAGTACATGGGCTGTGGGGACTGCGAGAATCTCAGTAAAGTACATGGGCTATGGTAGCTTGGGATGGCTTGAGGTCAAAAGACAACCAGAGAATCATAGCAGGTTGATTAACTAGTTCTTGAGGACTTGGTGCTTTAAACATTGTATGATAGATTTTTGTTTTAGCTATAAGGTAGTTGGTATTTTCAATTTTGAATCGGAATATGCAATGATGATGTATACTTGATATTTGGTTCATTTGTATAATAATGTATGAATTTTTTGGATGATATATAATATTGTTATCGTTGATTTTATCATTTTGTCGTTTTATAAAAATTGCAAAATTTAAAAATATACTACAATTATATAAAGTGCAAAAAACTGTTATAAAAGGTGCAAAAAATCGTTATGTATTCTAATTAAAGATAACGGTTAAAATCGTTATAAAAAGTGCAAAAATCGTTATAAAAAGTGCAAAAAATCGTTATAAAAAGTGCAAAAAACCGTTATGTATTCTATCAAAGATAACGGTTAAAACCGTTATAAAAAGTGCAAAAAACTGTTAACTATGATAAAAAAAAAAAAAATTAATACATAACGGAAAAATCTTAATACATAACGGTGAAAAACCGTTATGTATTCTATCAAAGATAACGGTTAAAACCGTTATAAAAAGTGCAAAAAACTGTTAACTATGATAAAAAAAAAAATAATAATAATAATAATACATAACGGAAAAATCTTAATACATAACGGTGAAAAACCGTTATGTATAACCTTTATAGATAACGGATGCGTACTGTTATGTATGACGCATCGTACCGTTATCTATGCTACTATACATAACGGTTTTGAAACCGTTATGTAAATTGCAATAAAACGTTATGTATAACAATTAAAATGCAAAATCATAACGGTTTTCCATGTCTTTCATAACGGTAAAAAACGTTATGTATGCAAGTCATAGATAACGGATGTAAGTGTTATGTATCACAATATAAAACCGTTATCTATATCTTACAAAGATAACGGTTTAAACCGTTATAAAAAGTATAAAAAACTGTTAACTATGTTATGAGAAAAAAGAAATATTATATAATAGATAACGGATTAATTCTAATACATAACAGTCGAAAACCGTTATCTTTTTCTTACAAAGATAACGGTTTAAACCGTTATAAAAAGTATAAAAAACTGTTAACTATAATATGAAAAAATATATATTATGGAATAGATAACGGATAAATTATAATACATAACAGTCGAAAACCGTTATGTATAATCAATATAGATAACGGTTTTATAACCGTTATGTATGTGTGGTTGTACTGTTATCTATTCCCTTCATAGATAACGGTTTTATAACCGTTATGTATGTGTGGTTGTACTGTTATCTTTTCCCTTCATAGATAACGGTTTTTAAACCGTTGTGTATGACACCTATAATAGATAACACCACTATACACAACGCTTTTTTTGCTCATAGATAACGGATAAAATCCGTTATCTATGTGCGTTTTTCTAGTAGTGAATGAAGAGTTCAAGGCATTAGTACTTGAATATATGCCAAAGGGAAACCTTGAAAAATGGTTATATTCCCACAACTATTGCTTGAATATGATAGAAAGATTGAATATAATGATTGATGTTGCATCTGCTTTGGAGTATCTTCACCACGGTTATTCAATGCCCATTGTCCACAGCGACTTGAAGCCTAGTAATGTGCTGTTAGACGAAGACATGGTTGCCCATGTAAGCGACTTTGGGATAGCAAAGTCGTTATGCGATGGAGATAGCTTGGTGTTAACCAACACGCTAGCAACATTCGGTTACATCGCTCCAGGTAAAGTTTCTCTAAATATATTGATTGCACTTCACATTCAATCAATTAATTGTGTCTTCCTTACTGCACACATCATGCTTTCAATCAATCAATATATAGATTATGTCTTCCTTACTGCATACATCATGCTTTTTTTTTTTTTTCCTAGAGTTTGGAAGGGCTAGTTTCAACAAGGTGTGATGTGTATAGCTACGGGGTGATGTTGATTGAAACTTTTACAAGAAAAAGGCCTAGTGATGATGTGTTTTGTGGAGATATGAGCTTAAAGAGATGGGTAGAACTCTCACTTACGGAGATCCCGGATGAAGTGATAGATGCCAACTTAGTCATGAATTTGGAGGAAGAAATGATTGACAAGAATATGCAGTGTGTATCATCCATACTTGAATTGGCTCTGAAATGCTCTGCCGACTCTCTCGGGGATAGAATCAACATGAAACAAGCACATGCAGAGTTGCGGAAAATCAAACATCGATTTTTCCAATGAGATTCAAGTAAGCTATTTTAAAGTTCTATGTTATTTCTAAAAGCATATTGATATCCCAAATTTCTATGGCAAAGTTAGCTAATGAAGTCTTCTTCATTTGGTGGCTTTGATGAGGCATGCAGTGGATAGTTGTGAGGTGGATGACATAAAGAATGGAAAATGTTGTTCTTTTTTTTTTTTTTTTGAGGGGTGTTGTTCATGGAAGGTATGCTATATGTGGAATAATTGTGTCTCTGTTTCTTCCTATGCTTTATGTTTTATCTTTTCAAGGTCATATGCATTAATGATTAATGATAATTTAATTATGTACTCTTATTAATTTTTTTCTCTTAATGCGAAAGTAAAATGTAATATACTACTACTAAGTAATATGGGTTGGATTTTGAACATGCATGTTGTATATGGGCTGGATTTTATTTGTTGATAATTTGGGTTGCCAATTTAACTTTTCGTTACATATTGTGTTTTGAATGGATAATTATGAAATCATTTTTTCTATTTCTAATTTATGCTTCTGTTAAATGTCATCGACAAGATATAACATGTCGAGTTTTAATACACTATTTAGATAATTTTAGTATTAAATATTTTTTTTTGAAAAATATAGAATATTTTCGTTTAATTCTGACACTTAATAATCTAGCTTTGAGTGTAATTACTTCCCAAATCATTTAAGAGTTCGTTTACGTTGATGGATAAATTTATCATGAGAAAATGAGGGATAATTTTAAATGACTCATTTCTTTTCTCACATCTATATATATAACATAAAAGAGGAGTTTTATAACCTCCGATTTTTCTTTCTCTTCTCACTTTTTCCCTCCAAAATTTCTTCTCATTTTTCTATTTTAATTTTATTCAAAAACTCGTTAACTTCAATTTATGAAAAAAAATATTCAATTCCAAAGTTAAATTAAAAACTATAATCTTTAATTCGGAGTAATAAATAATTTTGAAATTAATAATTTATGATCGTTTAAAACGTAAAAATTAATTTTATTTTTCGCTCTCATTCATCTCTAATAGTTATATCATACTATTTTTTTCATTTTATTTTCGTTTGTTGGTGAAAAGGATAAGTAGATATCATGTTTTATCTTTCAAAAAAGTTTATCAGAGAAATCAAGACGCGATAGCTCAGCTGAGGTGTTGCTACACTTCATGTTTGGAATGAACCCTCGTCGTTTGTGGAGGGTCATCCCCATGCTCCATGTTCGTGTGATTAATAAAATCTCTCATTTTCCTAAAAAAAAATGTAATGCCATGCTTTTTTGTTTAAAAACTTATGCATAAAAACAATAGGTTTAGACAATCCAAAAATAAATAAAATAATAAATAATAGTATAAATTAAAAAATTATTATTTTTTAATCTTTGAAACTTTTATTCCAAAGCGCGGATTTTGTATTTGAATACCTTGAAAGCCCTATGTCACGTATCACAATTTTGGTTCGCCGCATGGACAAAATAATATGTTTACTTAGAGAATTATATATATTAATGCTAATAACCTATAATGGTTTGTTGTTAGAATGGCCCACGGTGCTGTTATTAAATATTAATTAACCTAAAATAAAATTTAATTATTAATTTTAAATTGAGTTTATTAATCTCCCTCCACCCATTACAAATATCTCGATTTTTATAATGGGATGCCCTATTACAAATGTCTCATTCCATTTTTGGCAACATATTCTCTCTTAGATGCCCCAGCTTTGCCACTTGATCAGTTAAGCCTCATCGGCAATAGATAATTAAATTAATTAAGTACACATAAATGTGGTGCTTGCTCATATGATATTAAGACGGTGTATATATGTTTTGCGTGGGTTTCAACTGAGAGAATTAAATTGAATTGAAACGCATCTAACTATCTAGTTTTGCCAAATTATTATAAATACTTAAAGCATTCGACATTTTATAAAACATCCAAAAAAGAGAATATTTCAAACACTTCAATTTGATCTATACTTAAATAGCCATGATTCAAATCCTATTTTTCTTCGTTATTGGTGGGGTAATAGTGAATGAATCTCAAGCACATCGTCAGATCGAGTTGATGGGTACACTTGCTTCAGCAAATAAAAAAACCGATTTTTGCGACAATAATAAAATAGTATCAGTATCTTGTTGTCAAACGATTCTTAAAGGCATATGCAATGAACAAGTTTCAATTTCAGATGATTGTTGTAATTCATTTAATCATCTTGATTATTCAAATGGTTTTTCTGCATTTGTTGAAGCAGCCAAGGCAGAATATCAATCTTGTGACCTTGACCATGGGAAAAAAAATTTATCGATACTTTGCAATCCTTGAGAATTACTAAACATGTAACATCACAATAATAGTTAATAAAATTTCTTTTTCTTCTTTATTTTGTATTTTCAAGCATTACCTTTTTCTTTCATTTTAATGTAATTAATAAAGGAGGTTTTGATGTATCGGAAAATCAGAAACTCATGATTGAATTATGAGAAATTGTCTACAGCATTTTAATAAATGCATAATGAAACATATGTGTTCTAACGTTCATTGGTTTTGACTATGCAACCAACTGTTATATAATTTTATTTTAATGGAATTGCAATATATATGTTGATTAATTATAATTTAATTATGTATCTTATTTATTTGTTTGTCTTAATACGAAAGTGAAATGTAATATACTACTAATAATTAATTTGGGTTGGACTTGGGCTGTTTTCTGGGTTGGATTTTGAACATGTCGTATATGGGCTGGATTTTATTTGTTGATAATTTGGTAGAATATAAATACAAAGTTTGAATCGATTTTTTTTTTTATATATATATAAAAAAAAAACAAGTTTGATCAATTGATTTTATTTCGTTCGGTAGTCCAAGTGCAGTCATTTTCTTTACTTGTAATTCATGCTTGTTTTGATAAGTGCAAAACCGAAAACAAATATACGAAGTTGAGCAACTTGTTTGGAATGAAATGATAAGTTAAGGTTACTAATATCTTCATAAAGAAACCGTTTTAGAAGTAATTAAGTCTAATTAAACACTTAATCAGCTTGTTCCTTAATCGAGAATAAATATAAATATGAAAGGAATTAATAATGTTGACCCAGTAATTAATAGGTTCAATCATAGCCTAATAATTAATTAAATAAAAGTGGGCATGAATTAAATAATGGCAGCCCACTTGTATAAACATCTGAAGCCCAAGTAAAATAATTAAATCTGAGCCCAACGAAGATGGCCCAATTACTAAATGAATACTTGGGCTTAGATAAATAAATAATAATCCATCCGTCCCACGAATTTTGAGTCACTTCTTTTCGGCACGAGAGTTAAGGAATTGAAAATTAGTGTTTTAAATGTGTAGGTAATAAAGTAGAAAAGTGATTAGACAATTAGAAACTCTTAATTTTTTTTTTCTAATCCTTATTATATATAGATATGACTCAAGATTCGTGGCGAAAAAAGAAATTGACTCAAGATTCGTGGGACGGGGGGAGTATAACGCACAACTAATTAAATCATTGGGCTCAATAAATAAAAATGATTCTGGGCCCAAAGAAATAATAAAAAGTGTCCAATTAAATAATAAAAAAACGCTGGGCTCGAAATATTAAAATATCATAAGGCCCAATTAAAAAAATCAACC
The DNA here is from genome assembly GCF_028751815.1 of Salvia miltiorrhiza. Classification (NCBI taxonomy): domain Eukaryota; kingdom Viridiplantae; phylum Streptophyta; class Magnoliopsida; order Lamiales; family Lamiaceae; genus Salvia; species Salvia miltiorrhiza. The sequence continues at coordinate 63,183,238 of NC_080389.1, read as the reverse complement.
AATAAAGAGTATGTTAGGAGAAAAAACAATTCCTTTTCTATATTTGCAATGTCCCCTTTCCAATATAAAGAGTAAAGAAAATGTGTAAATGGCATGCGTTCAATTAATAATGATACAAAAGTTGATTTGCTTGTTATATTCTTTCATATATACTTGTTTTTAAAGATAATTGTGTTATTTAAAACTATATAATCTATGAAAAAATTTGTAATGTATTAAAACTGATTTGTAATATATTTAAATTATATAGTCTATGAAAATATTGTTCGCTATTATGTTTGTCTTCTAATAAAAAATACTTTAATTATACGAAATGCCCAAAAAAATTACTCACAATGTATTGAATTTAATTTGCAATATATTGAAATTATATAATTTATGAAAATAGTGTTCTTTATTGTTAATATATATTATGTTCGTCGTTTAATAAAAAAATGACTTAAATATACGGAATGCCCAGAAAAATAAAAAATTGCCGGGGGCTACCTCATCCGAACCCCATACAAGTTCAGCTCCCTCCAACCTTAATTCCTGGCTCCGCCACTGGTACTAGGTCACATGATATTAATTAAGACGAATAATTAATTGTTTTGTGGGTTTCAGTTGACATAATTAATTAAATTGAATTGAAACACATCTAGCTTCGCCAAATTAGGATAAATACTGAAAGCATTTTTCATTTCAAAAACATCTTAAAAGGGGAATATTTCAAATACTTTTATTCGAATTATAATTGAATATATCATGATTCAAATCTTGATTTTCCTCGTTATTAGTGGAGTGATAGTAAATGAATCTCGGTCTCATGAAATCGAATTGGGCTCAAAACAAGCTGATTTAAATGGCAAAGTGGTTTTTTGTAATCATAAACAAAGACTAATCCCTCAAGATTGTTGTTATTTGTTTGTTAATAGCATTTGTGATCCTGATTACCCTCTATATAGGGTTGATGGTTGTTGCAATTTCTATGGAAATCTTAGTACAGAGAGTCAACATGCATTTTTTAATGGAGCTAGGAAATTAATACCTAATTGTCATGGGGCTTATTATTTAAACCTTACTTGCTAGAATTACTACTTACATGTAACGTCACAATAATCGAGAATAAATAATGAATATGTTATTTTTCTCTCTCTATTTTAAATATTCAAGCATTATCTTGTGTTGTCTTCTTTTTATTTCGAGTGAGATGTTTAATTAACTTGGATTCTAGCTAAAGGTTATGCAGCAATTGGATATATTCTAAAGAAATGGACCATTATTTTAAACATCCAAAACACTCTTTGCAATTAACTTCATTAAATTAAAGTTCTTAAAATATCAATTTCATCCACATTTGGTCATCGGAGTTGAATATGACTTCGCCGGAACTTTCACTTTTCTCTCAGGAATTTCGTCGAACATCTTCCTCGCTTCAACCAAATCTCAAAGGTAACGGACGCGTAACGGCCGTTATCTCGCTGGGTTTAATTGTACCATTTTTGGAGTATGGGGGGTATTTGATCCAAGATCGAGACCTCTACTTCAAGGGTGCATCTGCACTTTAACCCTATAAAATATATATATGATGGTTATTGGATGCACTTATTAGCTACTTAATTATCATAATACAATCACAATTAATTTGCAGCCATGGAGAAAAAGCTTTATTGCATTTTTCAGTATGCATTCCTAATCACCATAACCTTCCCAATGCTTTCTTCTGAATCCAAACAACCTCTGAGCCTTGCAACTGATTGGACGACCAACTCCACCTCCGTCACTTGCAGCTTGCGCCATCACAGAGTAGCTGCCTTGAATCTCTCCAACATGGCTCTCTCCGCCACTATTCCACCGCAGCTCGGAAACCTCTCCTTCCTCGTCTCCCTCGACCTCAGAAACAATCTTTTCCATGGAGATTTGCCTCAAGAGCTGTCTCTCCTTCGCCGTTTGAAGTTCATATCTTTCCGACTCAACAACTTCACCGGAGACATCCCTCCGATGTTGGGTCAGTTACCAAAATTAGAGTACTTGAATTTACGCAACAACAGCTTCATGGGTTCCATCCCAAAATCTCTCTCAAACCTCACAAACCTACAATTTCTTTACTTATCTTCCAATTCTCTAAGTGGAGAAATTCCAAAAGAGTTTGGGAGACTTCAAAGTCTACAAACTCTAGCTGTTCAATTCAATCGTCTATCCGGTGCTATAGACAATTTCTCATAATTCAATCATGAGTTTCTTATTTTCCGATACATCAAAATCTCCTTTATTAATTACATCAAAAAATGAAAGCAAAAGATAATGCTTGAAAATTCAAAATAAAGAAGAAAAAGAAATTTTATTAATTAACTATTATTGTAATGTTACATGTTTAGTAAATTCTCAAGGATGGCAAGTTATTGATAAACACTTTATCCCGTTCTATCATGAGCCTCTCGAGTAGGGAGGGGCTGCATCGCATTACTCGATGCCTCCTCTACTCGAGTAAGAGGCATCGCGTAATGCGATGCGGATGCTCTAAGAGGTTTCTCAAACATTGTGTTGCTTCTTTTCTCAATTTTTAAATTTATCACACAATTTTCCTCTCATTTTAACTTTATCACATCAAATCTCTTCTTGGAATGAACGTTTACCTTTCTTCTATTTTTTGCTCTGGTTTTTCTTATTCTTCTTTAGATTGCCATTGAAAGATTTTTTGTACTGCGTTAAGTCTTACTTGTCTTCTATTTTTTCTTGGTTTTTTCTTCTTTTTATTGCTATTTAAGACTTTTTTTTTGCAC